>NC_133658.1:790464347-790764347 GCF_037893015.1 Macrotis lagotis
ATGAAGACCTGAATGAAAGTTAGTGGTCCTGTAAGAAGAGTTGATATAGATGAGAAAGAGGTTCTAGAGGCAAAAATCAGCAAAAATTGATAAATAATTGAGTATGGAGTGACTGAGAATGAGGTTGATTCTAAGGTTTAATAGATATATCTAAACATTGCCTCTAAATCTCTAAGCAGCAATGAAGGAGTAAAAGTTTCAGCATCATGCCTGGAATAATTGGATTTCTAGGTCCCAAACTTGACCGTAACCTTTTTCTGATAACCCTGTTAACATACATAACACCTTTGTTGCTAGCTCAGGAAATTGTATGATGGATGTCCATTTGAGAATTGGGACTTAGGAATTATAGGGTTCAAGTCTCAAGGAAACAAATGAATTATACAGTTTATTGGAACATGGATAAATCAGAGGTGAAGGGGAAATTTTAACCTCACGCTTGCAACAGGCATGTACCTACCTAACACTTTTAACTGGATCTATGAAAACATGACAAAACAACAGTACAAGGATAAGTTAATCCCATAAAATCAATGTTATTTGTACACTTCAGGGTAGACAACATTTGGACTATTAAACTTAAAATTCAGAGACAGCATGAAGAGACTGTAGAGCATAGAAAGTTGACCTTGAAATCAGTAAGACCTGAGTTTAAAGTCTGCCAGTTACTGGCTGCGTGACTCTGGGCAAGCTACTTACCTTCCTAGACCTTTAGGTAACTCCCTTAAGACTACATTGCAGGGGCGGAGCCAAGATGGAGACAAGAAGGGATCAAGTCTTAGGAGCTCTCTGATAAAATTCATCAGCTAAGGACTCTAACTAAACTTTCGAGAGACAGAACCCACAAAGGGACCCAGTGAGGCAGTTCTCCTACTCAAGGTAACCTGGAAAAGAGCAGAAAGGCTCTGCTCCCCAGGGTCGGAGAGGTGGCCTGCCAGAGGGGTGGCCAACCAGAGCCAAAGAACCTCAGCCTCCCCGAGGCAACCGCAGGGCGCTGGGGGTCTCAGCTCACAGCAGTGAGTCTGAGGAGGGGAGTTTCCTGAGCTGCACCCCGAGGAGCACTGGGCACAAAGTGGGGGAACAGTGGGGGACCTCTACCAGAGCGAGCACATGGAGCCCAGCCTTTAGGGCACACAGCAAGCAGCATAGTCTTTCCCCAGCCCTGATCCAGGAAACAGAAGCAGATGAGCCCGGAGCCCCCAGGGCATGAGCCCATTGAGCTGAGGGAGGGGAGTGAAGAGAGACTGCCTAGCTCTGTCCTCTGCCCCTGAAACAGGACTCTGGGGCTCTGACCACATTCAGATCCTGATCCTAGTCTAGGCCCCCCCATAGAACAGCAGCCCCCCCCACATCAGCCCCTTGGCAGAGGGGGGGCGCTTATGGTCATTCACAGACCAGGAGGGAGGACAGAACCTCACACACTGAGACCCTTGTGGGAGTGTCCCAAAAGCTCAAGAAACACCCCAAACCAGGCCCAGGCTGGGAAAATGAGCAAGCAGAGAAACAAAAAGAAGACTATTGAGAAATATTTTGCAAATGAGCCCAAGAAGGACCAAAATACTCAGTCTGAAGATGAGGAAGCACAAGCTCCTGCATCTAAAGACTACAAGAAAAAAACAGACATTGGGCTCAGGCTATGATAGAGCTCAAAAAAGACTTTGAAAATCAAATGAGGGAGTTGGAAGAAAAACTGGGAAAAGAAAGGAGATGCAGGAAAAACATGAAAATGAAGTCAGCAGCTTAGTCAAGGAAATCCAAAAAAATGCTGAACAAAATAGCATGCTAAAAAACAGCTTAGGTCAAACGGATAGAACAGTTCAAAAAGTTATTGAGAAGAATGCTTTAAAAAGCAAAATTGGCCAGATGGAAAAAGAGATAAGAAAACTCTCTGAGGAGAACAAATCCTTCAGACAAAGAATAGAATTCAGGGATATTAATGAATTTAACAGAAATCAGAAATCAATACTTCAAAACCAAAAAAATGAAAAATTAGAAGAAAATGTGAAATATCTCATTGAAAAAACAACTGATATGGAAAACAGACTTAGGAAAGATAATTTAAAAATTATTGGAATACCTGAAAGTCATGATCAGGAAAAGAGCCTTGACATCATTTTCAAAGAATTACTACAGGAAAATTGCCCTGATATTCTAGAAGCAGAGGGCAAAATAGAAATGGAGAGAATCCACCGATCCCCCAGAGAAAGAGATCCCAAAAAACAAACCCCTAGGAATATTATAGCCAATTTCCAGAACTCCCAAGTCAAAGAGAAAATATTACAAGCAGCCAGGACACAATTCAGATATCGTGGAGCTGCAGTCAGGATCACACAGGACTTAGCAGCAGCTACATTGGAAGCTCGTAGGGCTTGGAATACAATATACTGGAAGGCAAGAGAGCTTAGAATGCAGCCAAGAATGAACTACCCAGAAAGGCTGAATGTCCTCTTCCAAGGAAAAAGATGGACTTTCAATGAACCAGGGGAATTTCAAAGGTTCCTTTTGGAATGGCCAGAGCTGAACAGAAGGTTTGATCTTCAGATACAGGACTCAGGTGAAGCATGGAGATTGGAGGAGAGGGGGAAAATATGAGGGACCTTAATGAGGATGAACTGCATGTATTCCTGCATAGAAAAATGGCACTCATAATACTCATATGAACCTTCTCAGTTAATAGAGCAGGTAGAGAGAGCTTTTATAGTGGAAGCACAGGAGAAAGCTGAATTCGAAGATAAAATATGGTGTAAAAATGGAGTCAATAGAAAAAAAAGGGAAATGGAATGGGATAAAGAAAAAGGAGAGGGGGAATAGTCCAAGATATTTCACATAAGATTTTTTTTTATTACAATGAGCTATTGCAATGATATGGAAGGGGGGAGGCAATGGGGGAATGAGGGAAACTTTGCTCTCAACAGAGATGGCTAGGAGAGGAAACAGCAAATATACTCAATGGGATATAGACATCTGGAGTAAGAAGGAGGGGGGAGCAGGGGGAAGGGGTGTGGATGTGAATAAAGGAGGAGAGGATGGACCATGGGGGAAGTATGGCCAGATATAACACATTTTCTTTCTTACTTCTTGCAAGGGGCTGGGAATGGAAGGCCTGCCCAGGACCACAGGGCCAGGTGGATTCTGGGCCTAAGGGGTGGTATGGGGGCTCAAGGCTTCTTGGCCCTGGGACCAGGGATCTGTCAGCTGTGCCACTCAGCTACCCTACAGCAGAGTCATAGTGAAAGGAGAGAGAAAATAGAGTACATGGTACTGGAGAAATAAGAAAGGAGGGAGTTGGGATCAGCAATGGCAACGGTGGAAAAATATGGAAATAACTTTTGTGATGGACTTATCATAAAGAATGAGATCCACCCATGACAGAGTTGTTGGTGTTGGAACAAAGACTCAAGCACATTTTTTGTTATGATTATTTGGGGGAGGGTGCAGGGCAAATAGGGCTGGATGGCCTGCCTGGGGCCACATAGTGGGGTGATCTTTGGGTGTCTGGGGCCGGATTTGGACCCAGGTGCTCCTGGCTCAAGGGCCAATGCTCTGTCTGCCACCCAGCCACCCCTACTATTATTACTATTTTATTTTATTTTGGGTCTTTTTTTCTTTCTTTTTTTTTTTTTTTGGTTTTTGCAGGGCAGTGGGGATCAGGTGGCTTGCATGTCACACGGCTGGGTGATTGTTGGGTTTACGAGGCTGGATGTAGACTCGGGTGCTCGTGGCTCCAGGGCTGGTGCTTCGTCCATTGCGCCACCTGGCCATACCTACAATTATTGCTATTATTATTTTTATTTGTTTCCTCTCCCCTTTACTTTTTTCGCCCAAACAAGTCTATCTATATTCATGGGGGAGGAGGAGGGGTATTTTGTTTACTTGTAAACAAGAATATTTTATTAATATAAAAAAAATTTGTACAAGATGAGAATAAAAAAATAAATTTAAAAGAAAAAAAGACTACATTGCAGAGAAGATGCCATCAGCTTTGGGAACAGAAGTTTTTTTTTTCATTCAGAAATTACTTATACCAGTGTAATCACAGTTTTGAATAGCTATACATAAACTTAAAATAAGAAATAGATAAGAGATGAGTCAAGGTGATAGTTGGCTATAAATTTGGAAAAATATTTCCCCAGGGCTCTGTAGCTTTCTTCTGATAGGCCAGATAATAGGACCTAGGTCTAGAGATGGAGAAGACTTAAGAGGTCAAACTTTCCCCCTTATCTTACAGATGAAGAAACTGAGGTTAAATGACTTGTTCAAGATCACACAAGTAGTGTTTGATGATAAAACCTTAACCCAAGGTTTCTGATTCCAGAGTCAGTGTTTTTTCACTATAGCATGCTCCCTCCCTTCTCTACTTTTTTTTAAATTAAGTTTTATTTATTTAAGGCAATAGGGTTAAGTGATTTAACCAAGGTCACACAGCTAGGCAATTATTAAGTGACTGGGGTCACATTTGAACTCAGGTCCTCCTGACTCCAGGTCTGGTGCTCTATTCACTGTGCCATCTAGCTTCCCCCTCCCTTCCCTACCTTCTATCAATCAAAGGGGTCAGTATGTAAGTAGAAGTGTGTTTTCATGAAGAAAATGGAATTTGATTACTGAATCCTGAAGGATGTTGAGGTTTGTCAAATCCATACCTCTTTAACATCCTCAAACTGTAGTCATCCTATTGTTTTATTCCCTTTAATGTAAGAGATCATTCAACTTCCCAAGGTCAATATTTTTACTTTTAGAGAGCTTTAATTAATTAGAAAGTTTTTACTTATATTAAGTCTAAATTGCCATTACTTGGTTTCCCCATTGCTCTAAGTTCTATCCTCAGGAACTGAGCACAAGCTGTATGATTTCTTTTCCTTGATAAGCTTTCAGGTATTTGAAGACAGCTATCATGTCCCTACTAAGATAACTACTCTTCAAGTTAAATATTTCCCAACTTCTTCAATCACATGGCTTTCATCTGGAGACCTTGCATCATCCTGATTTCCTTTTTCTGGAACACTCTCCAGACTATCAATGTCTCTCCCAACATTCAGAGTTCATAATTGAATAGTCATTTAGAAGTGGAAGGGACCTCCGACATAATCTAGTCTTATCCCCTCATTTGGATGATTAAAGAAACTGAAGGCCAGAGAGGTTAAATGACTTGACAGTAGAATCAGATTGGCTTGACCAAGGCAGATGCAATGCATCTCTTCAAGTAATTTAAGATTTCACTCACTTTTTCTGCTGCCACATCACACTATTGAAACACATCAATTTGGAGCCCCCTAAAATCCTTGCCTCTCTTTCAAGTGTACTGTTACTTAACTATACCTTCTCAACAGGAACATGTGAAGCTGGATTTTTTTTTGGGGGGGGGGAATTATAATGACATTATTTGGGAGCAAGGCTATGCAAGGTGTTGTTTGCAAAGCAAGTTTGCTACTATAAAATTAATCAAGGACCAAAAAGACAAATTGCTCCCTTACCTCAAGTCTCAGTTTCCTCCTCTAAAATGAGGTTGGAACAGGTGGTTTATAGGATTCCTTCCAACTCCAAGCTCCCTCTGACTTTCATCAGCTGTGGGAAAATCTGAAGTCCACACAGCTCCTCTAAGCAAAAGCCCAATGAAATTCAAGATCTAATAGGCTATGAGACTCCTAAGCTTTTTCAACTGCCCCTCAATTCTCAGTTTATAAGGTTTTGCAAATTTTTTTAGGTTTTTTTTTGCAAGGCAAATGGGGTCAAGTGGCTTGCCCAAGGCCACACAGCTAAGTAATTATTAAGTGTCTGAGGTCAAATTTGAACTCAGGTACTCCTGGCTCCAGGGCCGGTACTCTATCCACTGTGCCACCTAGCCACCCCAATTTTTGTCAATTTTTTTTATCTTTATGGTTTTTAATCCCATGCTGGAGGAAAAGGGAGAAAAAGAAATAAAGGTGGAGCATATCAATCAGCAGCATCTTGAGAAAGACTCAAAAGGTTCAGCTCCCCAGTTCAGCTACCCAGATAAGGTAAAACTTCAGATTTCTTGTCAACTCTTTCAAGAAAGATCCAAAGCAGGTTTGGTTCTAGAGTTTAGAAGGAATGTATTGTGGAATAAGTGCTAAAGTGGAATAAAAAGGTCTGAATTCAGATCCTGCTTCTGCCTCTTAATACTTGGACAGCCTTGGGCAAATCACTTTTCTCTTGATAGAAATTTCCTCCCCTATTAAATAAAAGAAATAAATTTGATATCCCCCGAAGTCCTTTCCAATTCTAAATTTGGGATGCTCTGATCCTTTGGATTCTATGTCTTCTTTCCTATTCTCCCATAACTCATCCTAATGTTTGTTCCACACCTCAGATTTTGTCAAGAACTTGGATATTTGGTTTGTTTCTCATTCAATTTTTTTGCTACTTATAAATCCCCTAAGAGAGTCAGATGGGGAAGAGATGAAGTGAAGAAGTGGCATCTAATCTGGAAGGTCTGAGAGAAGAGGTGGGGAATAGGACTTTGAAATAGTATATAAGGGAAAGTGACTCATGTTCCCTTCTGAATGATAAGGTAGGGGAACTTGGAAAGAAGCAGAATAGTATCACAAGGTATCCACACAGGAAATTATCAGAGGTTCTAGAAAGGCCCATCCTCCTGCCCAAAGAGCCAACTCACTTCAGGAAATTACAAGGGCAAAGAGATTTTCAGGGTTCTTAGGAGTGTGGAGAGGAGAAAGAGACAGATCACAAAGATGAATTTTTTTAAGCCTCATTTGTTTCTGAATAGAACCAGCCGGTTTTTGGTGCATTGCCTAATAATAGTCTTTTTCCTGGATGGGGTCTGGTAAATAAAAAAATTAAAAAACCAGTTATTATAATAACAATTATGATAATAAATAAAACAATGTTATCTACTAAGGAGGGTTATTAGGGTTAAAGAAAAGCCTGAGTGCCTAAGAGGAAAACTGCTTAGCACCTCTCTTTCTATAATGATGACTAATTTGAAATTTCAAATGCCTTTCACTCAGAGAATGTCAGAACTGAAAAAGACTTCAGAAATCATTGAGTTCAATACCCCACATTTTATAGATGAGAAAACTAAGCCATAGAATAATCAAACTAGCTGCACAAGGTCACAAAGTATGTAGAGGCGGAGCTAAAACTCTGCCTCAGTTTACCTGACTCCAATCCACTGCTCTTTCCATTATGCCAACTTGATTAAAATGTACATGAATTGCCTTTGGGTTAGGGAAGAAATTCATTATTCACAAAAGCACTTTCAGAGCTATCTCTGACCAGGAGCAGTCATATGGTATCAGAGGGAAGATTTCAAGCTGCTTCCTATACCCCACAACCCTTCACCATTCAGAATAACTAGCCTCATCATCTTTTCTCTCCTATCCAAATCTTACTTAATCTTCGAAGCATAAATCATTTTACCTCTTTCAACTGAGCCTTCTAAACTCCTCCTTCCACTGATCACTAATTTCTCTGAATTCCAGTAATATTTGCTGTTATAACATCTCTTTCAAATCAATGCATTTCAATTCAATAAACATCAAATGCTAATTAGAGGCTCAACACTGGGCTGGTAATAAAAAGATAATTTTGAGGGCGGCTAAGTTGCTCAGTGGCTAGAGCATCAGCCCTGGAGTCAGGAGTACCTGAGTTCAAATCCGGCCTCAGACACTTAATAATTACCTAGCTGTGTGGCCTTGGGCAAGCCACTTGACCCCATTTGCCTTGCAAAAAATAAAAAAAGATAATTTTTGTCTTCAAGAAGTTTACATTCTACTAGAGGGATACACCAGATATATAAATGCCAGATCAAGTAAAGAGGGAGAGGAGATGACATCAGAATTGAGCCTTAAAAGTAAAAGTTAAGGATTCTAGGAAGTATAAAGAAAAAGTACTTGGAAAGAAAGACCTGTACATTTCATCACAATATCAGAGATTTAGAACTGGAAGAAACATTAAAGTCATCAATTCCCAATTCCCTTTGGATAAGGAAAGTTAGGTCCAGAGTGGGTGACTTGCTTTAGTGTTGGAAATAGATTTTGAACCCAGGTCTTCCTGACTCTAGAATTGTTATTTAATTGTTTTGTACAAGCATATCTTGTCTTTACAATTCGACTTTAATTTTTGTGGAGGGGATCCTATTTTATGCTTTATAGCTACACTTAAGAGTTTAGCATATAGGGGGTGGTGAATGCTTCTCTTTCAATAAAATCAAAGCATAGATGGGGGAGTGATAAATACTTTTTCAATTAAATAAAAGCTTAGATAAACTTATATGTGGGCGGTAAATAATATGAAGTATTCATCTTAGGGAGCAGGATGTGCAATATTTCCATCTATCATTTACTCAGAGGTAAGATCAAATAGCTACAAGAAAATCAAATTTATATATAGTGCTATGTTGTGTTTTTTTCTTTCCCTTTAACAACAACCATTTTCCTTTCTCTTTATAAAAAATATAAACCCAAATGTATTTTGTGTTTTTTAAAAAGCACTTTTATTTCCAGAATTTATCATCTAATCTAAGATTTTATTTTTTGCTCTCTCATCGAAAGACTTCATTTCTGTCTTTTCCCCTTTTCCCTATCCTGATCTGGATATCTTCCATACCAGCATGCAGACTAATGACTTCTCAGCTCTGTGCAGAAGCTGTAAGATTCCTCCCCTGATGAGAGGTAATTCTGAGTCATTCTGTTTCCCAGGTTGAGAGAACTGGATTAATAGGAAGAAATGATTCAGTGATGACCTTAGCGTGTTGATTGATGGGTTTACATAATAGAGTGATGGGGTGGAGTGAAGATGTTCCCTCTCCCTCATTTTTGTCACTAGTTTTTCCTCTATAAGCTATCTGATCTTCTTGGTGCTCCTGGGGTTAAATGACATATCCAACCCTTTGGACCCCAAGTCCTGCCAGACTGAACTATTACTGAATTGTGTTGTGAATTAATCATCAAATTCCAAATTGGTTTGGGTTTTTCCCTTTTTCCATCTCTCCTTTCCTATCAGGAACCTCATTCTCCATCCGTGAAATGTGCTGACAATTGGGCAGTAGGCAAAACCGCCTGCAAATTAAAAATGAGGTAGAAGAGATCAGGCTCATACTTCCAGGCAATTATTAGCTTCTCCTCAGAGGGAGGGAAGGGGAGGGGAGATGGGGGTGGGAGGAAGGAAAGGGAGAATGGAGGAAGACCTCTCATTTCCCTGGAAATATTATTTTGCCAATAATGGAAATTAAAGATGCTGATAAGAGGCTTTGATCCTTCATATTAGCTCTATTTGACCTTAGAGTCTTCTTTAATTTCATTTAATGTGAGCTGCTAATTCCTTCCCCTTTCAGATTACCTTCATCTGTTCTGTGTAGATCTTATCTGAAGATAGTTATTTACATGATGTAATTGGACAAGAGTCCCTTGAAGACAGGTGCTATTTCTGCCAATCTTTGAATTCCAAAAACTTAGCACAGTGTCCATTACATAGCAAACACTTAAAAATGCTTGTGTGAGTGGGTGGGGAACTAATATATTTTCTTATCACCTTATACAGTTGTATTATACATTGCCATTTTCAAAGTATTTTCACATCTTTTATATCCTTCCTTGTGAGGTAGACAGTGCAGGTACCATCATCTTCATTTTAGATTCTGAGAAACAAAGACCCAGAAAAATTAGGTTAACTTGCTCAAGGTCACATGGCAAGTTAATAGCAGAGATGGGCATAAATAAGGTTTCTTGGGTCCTTGTTTTTTACTCCCTCTTCTAATGACATGAGGAGAATACAAGTACACATGTATACACACACACACACACACACACACACACACACACACACACACACAAACAAATTCCTTGACTCTGGCTCATTAGGACAGCCTTCCTCATGAAAGGATAGGGCTGTCACCTGAAATTTCACCCATTATCACCAATTATCACCACCATCTTAGTCAGTCAACGATCAAGAGGATGAAATGCTTGCAACATTGCCATCTACCCCATCAGAACTTGCATTATTATGTTTAGGTCTCGGTTCCCCCATTTTAAGAACAAAAACAACAAGCTGAAGAGCCTTTAGGAGAGAATGATAATAATAACAAGGAGATTGAAGACCAAGACAGGCACAGATCTTTTGAAAGAATGGGGGATGCTCAACCTGGAAAAGAGAATATTGAAGGAGGAATTAATTTGATTCTGCTTGGCCCCCAAGAAAAAACTAGGAGTAATATTGGAAGCCTCTAATTCTGAGCTTTCACTGCAGAAAAGTAGGTTTTGGTTAACTTCAATTATGTGAGCAGTTGGACTAAATGATACATGAGCTGATTTTACAATGTCCCTTTCAACTTGAATGTTCTACTTTGTATTAAGAGTGGATTGTAGAAGAAGTAGAACACTAACAAAAAGAGAAATCAGGGAAGATTTTGTGGAGAAAGCACCCAAACTGAGTTTGATGGAATATAAAGGTTATGAAAAGTGAAAATGAGAGCAGAAGATAATCCAGGTTTGCAGAATATCTTGTATGGGTGCACAAGGGTGGTAGGCAAAATATTGAGTCAGATTTGACTGGAAGACCAAAGGGGTGTGATATGGAAGAAAAATAGAAATTTGGGATGGAGCCAGATCATGGAACATCATCAATTCTATGTGAAGGAATTTACATTGTAGCCCAGATGAGGCAATAAGGAATAATTGACAGAAGGAATAATGTGACTTGATCTGCATTTTAGGAAGATGATTTTTGGCAATCCTGTGGAGGATAGATTGAAGAAAGGAGAGAGTGGAAGCAGGGAGACCCCTCAAGAGCTATTAGGTATCAAGAAATGATGGCAAATGCCCAAAGGGCAATAAAACTGTGCATTCTCTTTGATCCAACAGAACCTCTGTATCCCAAAGAGAAAATAACAAAGGGGAAAAGGCCTGCATGTCCAAAAATATTTATAGCATCTCTTTTTTGTAGTGATAAAGAGAAGATACTTATCAATTAGGGAATGGCTAAACAAATTATGATATATGAATGTGATAGAGTACTATCATTCTATAAGAAATCATGCGTAGTTAGATTCAGAAAAGCTTGAAAAATTTACAAGAACTGATAATGA
Source organism: Macrotis lagotis (assembly GCF_037893015.1). Classification (NCBI taxonomy): domain Eukaryota; kingdom Metazoa; phylum Chordata; class Mammalia; order Peramelemorphia; family Peramelidae; genus Macrotis; species Macrotis lagotis. Next base: position 790,475,413 of record NC_133658.1, read on the forward strand.
GTGAAGTGAATAGAACCAGGACAACATTGTACACATTAATAGCAACACTATGAGATGATCAACTACAATGAACTCAGATCCTCTCAGCAGTTCAGTGATCAAGGACAATTCTAAAAGACTTGTGATAGAAAATATCATCCACATCCAGAGGAAAACTATGGAGTCTGGACATGTACCAAAGCATACGATTTTCATTTTTTAAAACTTGATTTATGTTTATCTTTCTTCCTCAAGGATTTTCCTCTTTAGTTCTGATTCTTTTTTTCACAATATGACTAACATAGAAATGTTTAATATGATTGGACACGTATAACCTGTATCAGATTACTTGCTCTCAAGGGGAGGGAGGGAAAGGAAAGTGGTATAAAAATGTAGAACCCAGAAGCTTAAAAAAAGATGAATGTTGAAAACTATCTTTGCACATAATTAGAAAAAATAAAATGATACAAAATGAAAAAAAGAGATGATGATGAGGTAAACCTTACCAAGGCTGTGACTAGGCAAATAGAAGACAAATATAAGAGATTTTGTTGAGGAAGAATTACAGAATTTATCAAATAATTGGATAAAATAATGAGGAAGAGGGAAGAGTCAAAGATGACCTTGTTTTTACAAACCAAGGTGACAAAGAAAATGGTGGTAATGTCAAATCAAGTTGTGGACTTGATAAAGTTGACATACCATCAGGACACTGAAGGGCAGAAGGCATTCATAAATGGATAATTGGAGTTCAGAATAGTGCACTTAGGAATAAATATATAGACTTGGATTCATTAGTAAAATCCTGAGATCAACAAAAATCTTAGGGGACATCCATATTTAAGGGGTAGGAAGGAAGGAAGCTGTTATTCAGTAAAATAAATTGTTGTTGTTGTTCATCCTTCATTCTCAAAAGGGACCAATGACATCTAGAGGTTCATGTCTTGATTTGGCTAAGAACTGAATTTAATTGAGGCAGGCTGTGCAAAGGCATCAGCCTCATTCTTTCCTTCAGAAACATTGGAATCTATTGACAAGACAAAGTATCCAGCACAGGATATTAAGGAGTTGGGTGAGAGGAGAGATAACAGTCATGGAAATAAAGATATGAGAGACTTCTTAGGAGGGGGAAAAGGTTCTCAACTACTTCACTGGTCATGGATTGAATCATAAAGTCATAGACTTTCATCCAGACTTTGCCCATACAACAATGCCATCCACAACAACCTTGACAATTGGTCAGTCAGTCCTTTATTCAAAGCTTCCAGTGAAGAAAAGTCAGTGCCTTGATGTAACCCATTCTGCTTTTGACTGGTTCTGATTGTTGTGAGTTTTCTTTATAGCAAACTAAACCTGTTCCTTTTTAGCTTGCATCTATTAGTTCTACCATCTTCTTTCATACCAAACAAATCTAATCTTTTCTCCACTTGGTATCCCTTTAAATACTTGAAGACGGTAGTATACTACTTGTAATAGCTCCAGAGTCAAATGGCCTAGCTATAGGTCTTGATGTTGTCACTTAATACATACGTAATAATGGGCAAGTCAATTAGCCTATCTAGAACTCATTTTCCTCATTTCTAAAATGAATGGATTGAATTAGATGACCACTGAGTCCCTTTCACAATTTTTTAATCTAGGATCTCATATTCTCCCATCAAAATTTCTCTTCTCTGGGCTAAATGTCTCCAGTCAATTCCTTCAATCAATTATAATTTGGAATAATCTCAAGACCAATCATAAAACTTAGCATAGTAGACAGAGCACTAGATTTGAAGGCAGAATGACTCCTGCCTCCATCTCATCTTTATAACACTGGAAATATCATTTAACCTTTCTCTCAGTTTTGATCTTCTCATTCAGAAAATGAAGATGATAATAATTTCTATATTGTAGGTTTATCATGACTATCAAATAAGATAATATGTGTAAAATGCCTTGCAAACATTAGGTTGCTGAACTGTTGTTATTATGCTAGCTGTGCTTCTCTGGATTTATCTAGTTTATAAAAATCTTTCTAAAATGTGGTACCAAGAACTGAACATAATAAGATGTCTTATTAGTAGCTACTGGCTAGGTGGCTTAGCGAATAAAGTGTCAGGCCTGAAGTTAGAGAGAATCACCTTCGTAAGTTTAAATCTGATACTAACTAGTTGTGTGACCCTGGGCAAGTCACATCACCTTTTTTGCCTCAGTTTCCTCATAAGTAAAATGAGCTGGAGAAGGAAATGGTAAACCACTCCAGTATCCCTGACAAGGAAACCCCAAATGGAGTCACAAAGAGACAAACAAGTCAGATATGACTGAAAAATAATTAATAACAACAAAACATTCTGGCTCTTGTATATCATTGTTTTTAAGAAATGGAGAATATAATCCCTGCCCCCCCCTTTTTTTAACTACCATATCCCAGAACTGACTCATATTGTACTTAAGGTCCACTAAAACTCTTGGATCATTTTAAAACTATTTAGCCATGTCTCTCTCATCTTGTCCTTGTGAGGTTGATTTTTTTGAATCTAAGTTTAAGACTTTGCATTTATTCTCAGCTGAATTTCATCATATTCAATTTATTCTAATTATTTGTCCTCTAGGATTCTTTTGGAATGTTAACTGGCATGCTTGCTTTGGAATGTTATCTGAAATGCTAGAATAATCACTGACAAATGTGATAAGCATTGCTTCTCTATCCTTATTCAAACAATTAATAAAATGCCAAGTTTCTAACCCAAATATTAATTACAGATCCCAGAGTGTTCCCTAAAGAAGTTCTTAACTCTGCATCCTATATCCCCTTGGCAGTCTGATGAAGCCCATGGACCTATTCTCAGAATAAGGTTTTAAATGAATAAAATAAAATACAAAAGATTACTAAGGGAACCAATTATATTGAAATAAAGTCATTATTTTTCCTATCCAAGTTTACAAACTCCCTGAAACACATCTATAGACCCCTTCAGAGTGTGTAGATCCAAATTAACAACTCCTGCCCTATAGACTTGGGTATTCCCTGACTCCATGTTCAATGCTCAAGTTATGATTGATCCTAACTGCCATGATTTTACAACAATCACTTACAGAGCTATTCTCCCTAGTCCTAACCAAGATTACTGACAATGGCTTAACAATCATATCTGCCAGTTCTTTTAGCAGAAAGAAGTGGAACTATGAAAAGTAGGGTTCCTCTCACCCCATGACATCTCCATGCTACACGTGGGGAACAATGTAGCTCAGTACATATACTTACTTTGTTGCCACTCTATCCAGGTTCCCATCCCCAAGAAGTGCAAGCTAGGTTTGGACCCTTCCCTTGTGTAAGTTCAAACCTGTCAAAATAAAAATCCATTACTTTCTGCATTCCTGCGAAGGTCCCACTATCAAAGTGCTGGAGAAGACTGGGAAAGGTCATAAAAAGAAAAGATAAAAGGGAAATATAATAAAAGGTGGAGGACAGGCCATAGTTGAGCTGGTTAGTATTTTTTTTAACATCAAGTGACACCTTATTGGAACAGAAAACAATTACAAAGTAAGGCAATAGAACATAAGATCTCTTTTTGGAAGAGGGACAATGAGCACCTAGTATGTTAGAAGAAATCATCTTTTGGGACTTCCTCTTTTGCAAACATTTACCATAATGAATGCATTTTAAAATATACCCCTGAGTAGCCACCACTGGAGTAGCCAAGCTCTTGAATTAGTTAACTATAATGTCAAGATTAGGAAGGGAAAAAGTAAGACCACACTAGGGATGGCCATCTCCTGGACCTGGAATGCATTCCCTCTTCTCCTCTACCTCAAAGATTCCCTTACTTCTTTCATGACTCAGCTTAATCATCACCTTCAAACATAAACCTTTTCCTGATCTTACTCTGCCCCTTCTAGCCCCCCCTTTTTTAGCAATTCAAATTTATTTATTTATTTTTGAATTTTACAATTTTTCTCCTAATCTCACTTCCCTCCCCCTACCCCCCCTACAGAAGGCATTCTGTTAGTCTTTACATTGTTTCTATGCTATACACTTATCTAAATTGAATGTATTGAGAGAGAAATAATATCCTTAAGGAAAAAATATAAGAGATGGCAAAATTACATAATAAGATAATGTTTTTTTAAAAAAATTAAAGGTAATAGTCTTTGGTCTTGTTCAAATCCCACAATTCTTTCTCTGGCTACAGATAGTATTCTCCATCACAAATATCCCAAAATTGTCCCTGATTGTTGCACTGATGGAATGAGCAAGTCCATTAAGGTTGATCATCAACTCTAGGGCCCTCTCTTTCTAAACAACTGTGCATTTTATTGGGAATATTTTTAAATATGCATATTATAAATATGCATATTGGTAGTTTGCATTAGAAAGCAAGCTCCTTGAGAACAGAGACTATTTCATTTTTGTCCTCGTTTCCATTCCCTCTGAGTGCCTAGCAATATGCCAGACACACAGTCAGAGTGTAATAAATGCTTGTTGATTCATTAATAAATTAAAGTGCTATGCTAATGACTCAGACTAAAAAGACAGAAATTAAGGACAGTCATTGCTCTCAACAAAGATTTGCTCTTGGTTGAAGTCCTCAATTGATTGTGGTAGTCACAGTAATGTTTGTGAAGATCTTGTGATGAAGGATTCAACTAATTCTTGGCAATGGAAAGTTATTTCACTCTTCATCAAAATTCTTATAAATAAAGGAATAGTTTTGGGACCAGAGAGCCATTAGTAAGAAAGGCAGAAATGTTGAGCTGGGGGGAGGTGTCTCCAGTCCTGTGTAGGACATGGAAACTCATAGTCATCATCTGTCTCTTCCAAATTTCCATTGAGGGACTAGAGCTCTCACCTAGACCTGGAGAGCAGTCAGGGACAGCAATGTTTCCTCTTTCCTCTGCAATGATGGCTTTCGTTGAAAGGGGTTGTCTAAAAATGGAAAGTGATACAGATACTGCTTCCACAGAGGGCAATGGGAACCAAGAGGACCAAAGCTGGAGAAAGCTTCAACTTCAATCTCAGTCCTTGGGAGGGATCAGAGGAATATCCCATTTTCTTAGTCTCCTAGAGACTCTCAAAATTTGCCTAAAAGATCAAATTGAGGCAGACAGGCACCAACTAACCCATAGAGAGAAAAATCTAAGTGTTTAGTGGATAAAGTAAATATTTGTTAATAATAAGTAAATAAATTGAATACACCTATATTGACACATCTAACTAGTTACACATCCAAATGATCAGGCAGGTCCAATCACATTTATTATACAAGCAAATATGCATGTTGTAGATTTTTTAATAAAAGAATTAGAATTATATACTTGTGAAATGGTTTTTCTTTGCCCACACAAGAGATATGCTAACAGAAACTGAACGACCACTTATCAGTGTTAGAGAGAAGAGCATTGGTCAAGGTCAAGTGGGACCAATCTGAGGTCTTTTCTCACCCTGGGTTCCTGTGGTTCTGTACTCTTACAAAAGCTTATTGTGATGGATTTAGTGGAATCATAATGGTGCAGTGGGTACAGTGCTGGACCTAGAGTCAGGAAGACTCATCTTCCTGAGTTTAAATTTAGCCTCAGACACTTAGCATGTGACTCTGTACAAGTCATATAACCCAGTTTATCTCAGTTTCCTCATCAATGAAGTGAGATAGAGAGAGAAATAGCAAATCACTCCAGCATCTTTGCCAATAAAATGCAAAACAGGGTGGCAAAAAGTTCAATGAAATGAACTAAATTGAAAAATGAACTAAAAAGGGAATAATATTTTTGAAGCACTTTGTAAATTTAAAGTGCTATACATTAAACTGATAAATTTAAAGTGCTATACATTAAAATGATAAATTTAAAGTATTGATTATATTGATAAATACTAAGGAAATCTGTCCAGTAATTTTTTGGAATATGAAGATGGTCTTCAAGTTGATGTTTAAGAAGAGACACAAGGATGGCACAGCATGTGCTCATTTCTGTACAGTACATCTTTCTCCTTTATTCACCACAATTTAACTTCAATAATATCATACAAATCGTTCTTCCTTTTCTACCCCCAATTATAGGCTCATAGATCTAGACAAGGGAACTCAGATGCCATCTAGTCCAACTCTCCAATTTAGAAGTGAGAAAACTGAGGTACAAAGAAGTTAACACATTTACCCAAGGTCATATAAGAGCATCTATCATTCATACACTTCCAGGAGAGTGGTATTCTTAGAGAGTGAACATCCAAGAGTGAAAACCACACATCTGCATATGTAGTTACACATGTGTGTTTGTCCAGAAACCCTGAGGGTTTCCCCCTGCCAGATTGATTTTGATTTTTGTTTTTTTGACTAGGTCAAAGAGCCCATACTTTGTCTCATTTTTTACCTAGCCTACATCTCTGAAAAGAAATTGCCTCAGTCAAACTTAGACTTGGGAAAGACCTTAGCCTAAAAAGGTCACTGCATCCAGGACCATCTCCAGTTGTCCTGATCAATATCTGACCACTGAACCTAAATAACTCCTGATGGTCTTCTTCAAGAGTAAAGGACAAGCAACAAAATACATCCAAATCATATACACATATATAGATGCACACACAGTCACATTTCTATGTACACATACTTGAGGCAATAAGGTGGCACAGTGGATGGAGTGCTGGGTCTGGAATCAGGAAGACCTGAGTTCAAACACTAATTTAGTCACTATCTGTGAGCCCCAAAGAAAATAATTAAACCTTTACCTTTTTTCATTTTTTTCTCTGTAAAATGAAAAGGTTGTGCTCCATGGCTTCTAAAGTTCCTTCCAGTTCTAAATCTAGGATTTTATGAACAGCATGCATTGCATATCAATATCTACACACATGCTCAAATACTACACTCATGTATGTGTGTATATATGAGATATATATGCACATATATGTATGTATATTATACACAAAAGTAAGCCTATTCCACACTACTTATACTCACATGAAAATGGTCATAGAATAAACTCACTACACACAAATGCACAATATCCCAAAGCACAAAGGTCACACACTACATCCATATTTTCACACATGCATAATACACACATGTGTTGAACTGCTATGTTTATATATACTATAAACACACACATGAAAGTCCTTTGGGGGCACTCAGTTAATTGGATAAACCTTTCAGATCTCTAAGGAAATTCTCTAAGATTACCACTTTAAAAGAGGACCTAACTCAAATTTTTAAGTGCTAGTTTCCTAAACCAGCTTTAGTGCTTGTAATTGAAATGGTCCTCAGGAGGTTACGATTAAGCAGAAGTTGAAATAACCTCCTATTAGATATATTTTATTGGGGATTCCTTTTGGGCTATGATCACCTTTGGGATCAGATCACCTCTGAGTTCCCTTCTATCCATCACCAGATTGGGGCAGCCCAGGTGAAGTTTGAATCAGAGTGGAGAAAATAAACTCACATTTACTTCTACTTTCTGTCTGGTCAAGCCCTAACCATGAGAACTGGTTTTAGGGCTAGAAGGAGATTGAGAAAACCATGAGAACTTGTTTTTAAAAAGTAATGCATTGTTGGTGGAGTTGTGAATTCTGGAGAGCAACTTGGAACTATAGTCAAAGGACCATACGCTTTGATCCAGCGATGCCACTACTAGGTCTGTCTCCCAAAGAAATCACAAAAGGGGAAATAGCCCACTGTACAATAATATTTATAGCAGTTCTTTTTGTAGTGGCAAAGAAATGGAAATTGAGGGGATGTCTATCAATTGGGGAATGGCTGGAAAAGTTGTGGTAAATGAATATGATGGAATACTATTGTTCTGTAAGAACAGATTTCAGAAGAACCTGGAAAGACTTACATGAACTGATGCTGAGTAAAGTGAGAAGAACCAGAACACTGTTCACTCCAACAGTAGGATTTTGTGGTGAGGACTAACTATGATAAGCTTAGCTCTTCTCAGAAATACAGTGATAAAAGACAGTTCTAGGACTTTTGATGGAAAATGCCATCCACATCCAGAGAAAGAATTATGGAGCCTGAATGCAGACCAATATTGAGTCTGAACTCAGACCAAAGTATAGTATTTTCACTTCTTTATATTTGTTTTATTTTTTCTCATTTTTTCTCTTTGGTCCTGATTCTTCTTTCACAATACAACTCATATGGAAATATGGTGAAAACACATGTATAATCTATTTCAGATTTCTTACTCTTCTGGGGAGGTGGGGGAAAGAAGGGAGGGAGGGAGAAAAATATGAAACTCAAAATCTTACAAAAACTGAGTATTGAAAATTATCTTTACATTTAATTGAATAAAAAAGAAAAATCTTAAAAAAGGCATCATTCTAACAGTTAATCTGAACTTGTCTGCAAGGAAGTCCTGAAAGCTCAGCCAGAGTCACCTTGGCCAGGTTTCAATGGCCCCTCCCACAAGAGAAGGAGAGAAGCAGCAATTACTGTTCCAACTGGGAACCAGATGCCGGATACAGGTAAGGCCCCAGCTTTAATTGGGGATTAGAGGATGTACGTTAGCAACAAGATGACTGAAAAGCCTCATTCTCCTCATTAGAAATTGGAAAATTCTCCCTCCAGGTGCAATGACCTTTTATGAAGCATGGCAAGGAACCAGGCAGAGCTCTGAGACGTAGACATTGCTTTGTCCCAGACTCCAAAGTGACCTCCCCCAATTGTGTGTATGAAGGGGAAGCCCTAGAAGTCTATCTACTAAACCAGATCCTTTTTAGGGAGCTCTGCAGAAACTTTGGAGCCAAGCCAAAGTAGCTTTGAGTATGTGAGAAGAACCTGGGTCTGCCTAAGCCCTGGGACTTTAGGAGCCTAAAGAAGCACAAGAAGCATCACCCTCTCCCCATAAAAAAACAACTCCTCTTGCACCCAGTTGTTACCAAGTCTGAGTTCCTTCAATTAGAGATCAATTCTTAGGTTAAATACAAAGTCCCTCTTCAAATTCTTTTTCAGAAGAGGCCCTGTGACAAAACCTTAGAGTGGAAGTATCACTGCTTTCTTAAGGATTTTAGGGGAGGAGAAATAAGGAAAAATAGATAGAGGGGTGGTGTTATTTAATGAAGATTTAAAAATACAGATATCCATGGTAGTCCTCAGTTGACAAATGATTCTTCTATTTGTTTTATATGTCTCTGGCAAATTCCTGTTAAAACCTGTACTATAGCACATTCTCATATTTAATAGAGGAAATTAAATTATATTCTAGAATATAAAAAGTCTTCTTTTCAAGCAAAATGCTTTAGAAAGGGCTAGCAAATTTCCAGTGAAAGTAAGTTTCAAAATAAGAAAGGAGCCTACTGAAATTATAGGGTCATTGCCCCCCAAAAGTCTTCAAGTGAAGAAATACGGTTGGAATCAATGACTTTTACTAGTGGTATCCACTTCCATCCTTAAAAAAGACAATAGACTCTGCAGTCATTAGCAAAAAAAAAGGTAGTTGTAGTTTTTTAGATGGCAGAAAAGTTATTTAAGAAGTAATAGTTTCTTGAAAGCGCTTATGCTCCATCCAGAGAGAAGTCACATGGACAAAGAGAAAAACTTCTGCTGAATAAAAGGTGTCTCTAAGGATAATAGTGGGAGCTGAAGCAGACCCCTACTTTGGTGGAACTTTGCAAGAAAATAGCTAGCATTTATATACTGCTTTAAAGTTTGCAAAGCATTTTATATATGTCATACCATCTAATCCTCACAACAACCCTGTCAATGAATGATAGTATCATTGCCACTTTATATATGAGGAAATAGAGGCAAACAGAAGTTAGGTGACATATCCAAGTCCAATGCCCTCTCCAATGTACTGTTTAGTTATCCAAAAGGGATCTAGTGACTTATTGAGCTATGTTAAGGACAGAGCTGCCTGGTTGTAGGGGCTAGACTGAAATCCATGAAGTGGCAGCATTTTCCGGACATCATTATCACTGGAAGGAAATCAGCTAATTAACATTTTTATTGAATAAAGAGCTATGGAATGACAAACTGGAAGAAACAATCTTCTGGTCCCAATCACCCATTGTTTAGTTGAGGTACCTGAAGTCCACAAAGGTAAAGAGACTGCCAAGGTTACCCAGTGAGTTAATGGAATAAGGATTGAATTCCCCTAAGTGTTCTTTCTCTCCATCCTCTTCCATTTGTGCCAGACATAGGGCCTGATACCAAGGTGGGAAATAGGAAGTAAAAAGGAAGAACATGGGTTTCTATCTAATTAAAGCCTAGAGTCAAGGTGGGAACACAGGACAAATGCACATATGAAGGTAACTAACAACCCAAAGCAGGAAGTAATGCATATCAAAGTCAAGTGAATGATACAGACAATGAGAAAAGATCTGGGGGTTTGGGTGGATTGAAACCACTCAAAACAAATCAATCAAATGGATTCAACACTGTTATATGGTAGCAAAGAAAACCAAGCAGTCTTTAGGTTGTGTTTAGACCAAGAGTGTCCAGAGCAAAGAGCAGTGTTGGGGTTGGCGGGGGAGGGGGAACTACATTCTACTATACTCTGACTTGATCATACCAAATATGGATTAATGCTCAAGTCAGGGGACCAGCCTTTTGGGAGGTTATTGATAATTTGAAGAGGATTCAAAAGAAGATATTAAGGACAGCAAAGAGCTTCAAATTCATACACTACTAGGATCCCTTAAAAGAATAGACGTTCAATTTGAAGAAGAGAAAACTCACAGAATATGCTGGCTGGCTCCGAATATTTGAAAAACTGTTTTGTGGTAAATGGAGTAGGTTAGTTCGGGTCAGAATGCCCCTACTCTGAACTCTGTAATTCTGTGACTATTACTGGACTGCTAAGAGAACAACTCAGAACTTGGTGACCAGAAAAGGCTTGATGGAGAAGATGGAGCTGGATCCAGACTTTGGAAGATAGTGGAAAATAATGGCCCAACAAAATATTTGTGCACCCTAAGAAAAGTTTAAGAATTGTACCTTCTTGGGTATTACAATCTGCCAGAGGCTTGGAGCCTATACAATGACGCACTTTTGTCCATTTTTCACACACAAAAAAATACCTATGTGCTCTAAAGAGGAAGATTTTCTGGCATGAACAATATAGCATGTTTCCCCATGTATATCATGCTCCCATGTATAAGATTCATCTTAATCTGGGGGCCTAAAATTTGAAAAAACATATAAAGTTATCAAACTCATTTTATTCTTCATAAGATATATAAAACTCTTCATCACTGTCAAAATTCCCATCCATTGACTTGTCCTCATCTGTGTTTGATGATGAATCCCTGTCTTAGGAGGGGCTCTGATCATTCTCCTGCCTGTGCTCTGGTCTGTGACTGACTACAAGCACTCCCTGGGCAAATCTGTTGCATATACACATGCTTAATCCATTCCGTTTCATGAACCTGAAGCAACAATTATGTCCTCCTGTGAAATAAGTAACTTCTTTTTCATCAGCAATTCTTCTTGCCTCCTGCTGAACCATCTTTGTGGATATAGAAATTCCAATTGCCCTTTGCTAAAATTTCAATCCATCATTTCAATTCCCTCTCTATATCAGGCCTTTTGGCTGACTTGCCTCTCATGGCCTTCTGCTATGGAATTTTCAGTAGGGCCGGTGCTTTATCCACTATGCCACCTAGCTGCTCCTCCATTCACTTTTGCAAACTGGATCACTTTGCATTTGAATTCAGCACTATACAAAAATCTTTTCTGAGTCATTTCTGAATAGAATGTGGCAAAACATAACCTAATATACCAGTAACAAATGCAAAGCAACAAGCACAAAGACACCAAGCACAAAAAAATGGGAAATGCAAGTAAAAAATTCTATAATCACTGTATAAGATGCTCCCAGTGTTTCGACCCCAAATTTTTTCAGAAAAGGGTGAGTCTTACACATAGAGAAATATAGTACATGCCCCTTTGAATCCCAATATTCTATGGTCCTATACTAACTTGGTATCCTTTCTGCCTTGGTTTTGGGAGGAAGGTATAGGTGGACACAATGACTCATTGCTAGAATGTACAAAGTATGTTGAATGGAAGCTCCTTGAGGAAAGGGATTTTAGTTTGGATCCCCAGTGCTCACAAAGTTTGCTGCATATAATAGGTGTCTTCAGTAGTAACTAGTCATTTTGATACAGGGATTAAATGATCCAAAACACACATTGGGAAAGAAAGAGTGCAGAACTTCAGAAGAACTCATCTGAAATATATCTTTCAAGGGAGGAAGAGCTTGCCATCTGCTAGCTTCCTGTTTCAAGTAATTATTCTCCATAACCAGGCTAGAGGCTTTTTTCCATTTCTATGCTGCTAAAAAAATTGTAAATACTTTAGAACCCTACAAGCACCAAGGACAAAGGTTTGATTGCCCCATCTTAGCTATGGTTTTAAGTTCACCAAGGCAATTTGGTAAAATGTAAAGGAGCACTAGTTCTTTGATTCCAGTCGAAGGACCTGGGTTCAAATCCTTCTGACACTTACCAATCTGATCTTAGGTTAAGTGACAGCCTCCCTGGGATAGAGCTTCTTCAAATATAAAATGAGGGGACTTCTGAGAAACCTTCCAACCATGATTCTATGCTTTTAAGTTGTCAATTAGATTAATTGACTATTCAAGAAATGATGCTTATACTTTGTTCTCAAAGATGAGCATGATATCAGGAAAGTGATGGCATGACAAGCTAGTGAACTGTATTTGAGAGAGGATGCTGAGTTAAGTCATACTTTCTCCTCCAAAACTATCTCAGTCCAATGGCCACATATGAATCAGGATGATTGGATGTGTGTGTGTGGGAGGGTGAGGATTAAGTGACTTGCCCCTGGTCACCCAGCTAGTATGTCTCTTGACTATGAGGCTGGTGCTCTATCCACTGAACCATCTAGCTTCCCTATGCAAAAAAAAATAGTAGTGTCTGACTAAAGCAGAAAGTTCATGGCAGGGAAGGAAGGGAATTACAGAGAAAGATTGGAATAGAGGGCCAGTGTCAGAGGGTAGACAGCATTAAATTTCAAATAAAGAAGTTTGAATATAGTGTGGTAGAAAGTGCTGAATTTGGAAAGAGCATCTAATTCAAACCCTTGCTTTGCTGGTCCTCAGTTTTCTCCTCTGTAAAAATGAACTAGATGGCTCTGAAATATGTGATCCTGTGAACTTTAGCCTAGAGGTAATGGTGAAGACAATTGTGCACTGGAAAGAAAGTTATCCTGAAATCTGAAACATCAGAAAGGCTGTGAACATCATCCCTGACCCTCAGGGATATTTACCATTCGTTTCCTAAGCCCCAGGGTCAGAAAAGGAGGAGACCTACATGGCCCCATCAATTCTCAGGACAAGATCCCAACCACGTAACCACTAGGATGATTTATCCATGAGGAAAATCTGGACAATCTGTCACAGTCTATAATGAGAAAGATTGCTGCCTACAAGGGACATGTTTATTACCAGCACAGTCACATTAATTATGGAACCAAAAGAGAAAATGTGAGAATGAAGGTAATGATGATGGGCTTGGGGAAAAGGGGTGGAAAAGGAAAGTATTGTTTTTACTTGGAAGAAACCGAACAGGTTATACTCAAGTGCTATCTTTGATGTTCCTTCCCTCTTCAGTGACCAACAACTTCTTTCTGTCTCACCCATGATACATAAAAAACACACCACCCACCACCCTTCCCCCACCTCTCAGGAGTCTTTAACATGGTGCTTCACAGGGCATGTTAACACCCCTGCTGTTATCCTTCCACACAGAAAATAATCTGCCTATTTTGACCCTCATGATTCTGTTCTAAAGATGTTATAATGACTTAAACTAAAAAGTCATTACAAATGAATGTAAATGGTAATGTCTTTCTGGTAAGGTTAGAGTAGGAGGACCATAGGTACCACTAAATACACAAGAGCTAAGGGATCTCCCACCACCCCACCACACATTTATACCCACCTCACCCCCACATTTCTGCACTGTTTGGTTCTGGGCAAAATGCTAAATGCTTCTAGATCACTCTGGCTAGCAGAGTCTAAGTCCAAGGATATACCACTCAGTCAGATTAACAGAGGCCATTAAGAAAAGTAACTGAGCCCAAGAGAAATCAAGCTATAGGTAAATAATAATTAGATATCCATCCTTTAAGGAAGTCACTATTGGGGCAGCTAGGTGGTGAAGTGGATAAAGCACCAGCCCTGGATTCAAGAGTACCTGGGTTCAAATCCGGTCTCAGACACTTAATAATTACCTAGCTGTGTAGCCTTGTGCAAGCCACTTAACTCCATTTGCCTTGCAAAAAAAAAAAAAAAGGAAGGCACTATTGGTGTCATGGAAAAAATACTAACTCCAGAGTGTAGATTTGAATTTAGAACCTAGGGATGAATCTAGTGTGATCTTGAGAAAGTTGCCTAACCTCTCTTACCTAGGTTGATTCGCTTGTTTTTGGAAAAGATGACCCCCTGCTCTAGTTCCTATGAAGTACCATTGTCTCTATAAAATACTCTGTAATTTTTCCAGTTGGAACCAATCCTTTTTTCCAGTTAAATTAAGAGTTGGACATTGACAATATTATGTTTAACTTATATTTAATGTTTCATTTCTTTCAGTGGACTACAAACAAATATCTTACTTGTCTTTGCATTTCATTTACTGCCTAACCTATATCTTGAACATTTCTGAGGGGACAAAAAGAGAGGACTATCAAACTATGGTTTCATCTGTGTGAGAGGACTTCTGATATGATTGGAAACTTTTCTGTAATATAGTCTTATAAAACTGCCTTATGGGGGCGGCTAGGTGGTGCAGTGGATAGAGTACCGGCCCTGGAGTTGGGAGTACCTGAATTCAAATCCATTCTCAGACATTTAATAATTACCTAGCTGTGTGGCCTTGGGCAAGTCACTTAACCCCATTTGCCTTGCAAAAACCTAAAAAAACTGCCTTATGGTGCTGAAAGGTTTAATGATTTGCCTAAGGTCATAGTGCCAGTTTGTGCCAAGGGAAAAACTGAATATAGGTCTTCTTTATGCCAAATATCTAACCCCAGCAATACAATGCCTTTTACCTGGGAAAAATAGGTATTTAATTCATGTTGAATAAATGAATGAAACTGAAAAATCCCAAAGAGGACTTCAATCAATTATTCTCCACCATCAAAAGATGCTCACTCATTACCAAAGATAATAAAAAAAAAGATCATGGAAAAAAACTAGATCTGTCCACTTTATGACACCAGCCTGGAGACCAGGTGGAATTTCTTCAGATAGAGAATGGCACAAATGCTCAAACTGAGAGAGCAGCCCTTCTCATTCCTTCTTTACAGAATGCTTTCTTCTGCAGTGAATTATTTGTTTTGTGTGATGTAAGCCATTGTGGATAAATATAGCTAAATATTCTATATAACAGTGGATTACATTGTTCTACCTGATCATTCCCCATCTATACCAGTACCACCCCCCTCATATTCCTTCCTTGGGGTTTCCTATTTAGAGAATTCAATCCAATCAGGCACTGTATCAGACAATGTAGGCATAACAATGAAAAGTATCTGTCGATGCCCTCAAGAATCTTCCAATTTAATAGGAGGCTCACCATTTTTTCCAGACCATCTACCTTAATCTGATGCCATGCTATCTCTCTTCTCCCCCTTTCTGCCAGACTTTTAGAATAATTATTTAATGCAATGCTTTTACTTTTTTCTTTCTTTTTAACCCCTGAGACTCTCCTCAAATCCATGCAACCTGACTTCTCTATCATTTTTGAAGAAACCATTCTCTCAGAGGTTTCTAATTTTTTAATGACAAAATTTAGTGACTTTTTTTCCTGCTTAGTCTTCATCATCCTTGACCTCTCAGGTAGTTTTTAACATTACACTCTATCTGTATACTCTGTCCTCTTTTGACTTTTGAGACATAATATTTTTCAGATTCCTCTTATGCCTCTCTAACCAATCCATTTCTGTCTCCTCTGGCTCCTTATTCCAAACTTTAAAAGAAGTAATCTTCCCTCTCTTCCCATTATATTCTTGTTTTTTGAAAACATCATTCACTGTCATGATTCAATTACTACTTACATACTAATTATTCCTAAATCTTTTTCTCCAATCTTGATTTCTTTCCTATGCTCCAGACTCACCTCTTGAACTATCTATAGGGTATCTCTTTCTGAATGCTCCAATAAGCTTAACAAGTCCAAAACATGTCATCCATTAGAAGTCTGCTCAAACAAGGCAAATGCTGCTGCTACTCTGACTCAGATTTTGGTTGTGTGGAAACATTTGCAACATGCCTAGAAAAAATATAGATATGGTCTCAAAAGAGAAATGAGAGACTGAAAATTTCATGTTGGACCCTACAAAAACTAGGAGGTGGAGTTAGCAAAGAGACAGTCATAGCAAAGAAGAAATGGATATGGCACCTGGACTTTGCTTGAACTACATCTCTTCTGAATTTAGCAGACACTGAAGTATGTATTTCCTTCCCTGCTTATGCTAACATCTAGGCCATCAATTCTGAGGAACTTTGGTAGCCCACTGAAGTTTCCCCTTTCCAATACCAGAAAGCAGTAGCTATAGACTACTGAGGACACAGTGTTCTTGTGATGAATAATGGTGGGAATCCCAGATACTGAAATGGTGCCTTTAGTATTCTTAAAACTGGACAAGTCATAAACTGACCTTTCATGTCTATTCTATAATTGACACATCATAGGCACATGATTATCATATCATTTGAGAATGGTAAGAGGCCTTGCTGATCATATAATCAAAACAATAAGCATAGGAACCATAATGATAGTATAACATACAATAAGTATTTTTTGATTGCTTAATTGAAGTTATCCAAGGTTGTAGTGGAATCTAAGTGTAAGGCAGCTAAATGGTGCAGTGTTAGCCTGAAATCAGGAAGCATAATCTTTCTGAGTTCAAATCTGATCTTAGACATTTATTAGTTGTGTGATCTGGACAAGTAAAATGTAAAATGACTTGGAGAAGGAAATGGGAAACTACTTTAGTCTCTTTGCCAAGAAAACTTCACATAAGGTCACAAAGTGTTGGACATGAACAATAACAAAAACAACTGAACAATAAAAAGGTAATTATAAACTTATGTGTATATACATGTATGTTTATATGAATACATTTATATAAGTATGTGTGCATATAGTGGCATATATATATATGTATATATATCAAGAAATGTCATTAGCTTTGAATAGAATGACTCCATAGCTTGGTTGAAGTTGGAATAAATCTACTCTCTGTCATCCTCTCTACCACATATTTCTGAAGCTGAGCACACTGTTCTTCCAGTCTCCAAGGATCATAATCTCAGTATTTTCCTTTACTTCTTAACTTCTTCATTCCACATATCTAATCAGTTGTCAAATTTGCTGTTTTCATCTCTTTGCACATAGCTATCATAGGTTACTTCAGATCCCTGTCACTTCTTGCCTGAACTATAGAGATGGGCAGACAAATAGACAGTGAAAAGAAAGGGAAGGAAGGGAGGGAGGGAGGGAGGAAAAAAGGAAGAAAGAGGGGGGAGGAAGGAAGAAATAAGGGAGGGAGGGATAGATAGAAAGATAGATAGATAGATAGATAGATAGATAGATAGATAGATATAGATAGATAGACAGATAGACAAATAGATGGATAATTAGGCATGTATCCCTCCATTAAATTCTAATTCCAATGCTTCATGAAGTGGAAATGTTCCTGAGATAACTGAGGCTCCATCAGTGAAGTGCTAGTAGGTCCTAGCAAGCTATAAAGACTTCAAGTATGATCACATAGCTAAATTGTTGTTTGAGAAGTAGTCTAAATTAAAAGAAGTTCATAAATAGAAATTTGACTAAGTGAAGAATTTTTTATCAGTCATGGAAGGACTATGCCATGGAAGAAATATAATCTGCACTTATGAAGGTAACATTTGTAGGGAGACCAGCAAGGAGTCTCTACACACTCATATCAATCAAAATTCTTTTGAAATATTGAATAGAGAAAGATATTATTTAGAACATATTCATGACTCAAACAGCTGGGTACATTCTGGTTTACCTAATATAGCCAACATTCAACTAGCTAGTAGAGTAGATGCTACCACTTTTATTCTAAATCTTCATAAGATCCATCATCAGACAGCATTAAATACCATCTTTGTGGCCTTGGGAAAAATCACTTAAATTCTCTGGGCTTTGGTTCCATCATTAGTAAAATGAAAATGTTGAATTTGATTGTCTCTGAAGTCTCTCCCAATTTGAAATGTAAAACCTATGGTGGTTTTTATTTATTGCTCCTTAATTCCATTTCTTTGGAATTCCCATTTCTTTGGTTGTGACTTCAGCGAAAATGGGGTAAAGATGCCTCTCCCCAGTCCTTTATAGGACCTTTCTTAAAGACCAATGTCCCACATATACAAAAACATTTATAGCAGCTCTTTGTGTAATGACAAAGAACTGGAAATTTAGGGAATGTCTATCAGTTGGAGAATGGATGAACAAATCATGAGTTATAAATGTGATGGAGTACTATTATTCTTTATTTTTCTTTTTTTTAGTTTTTGCAGGGCAATGAGTACTATTATTCTTTTTTTTAGGTTTTTTTGCAAGGCAAATGGAGTTAAGTGGCTTACCCAAGGCCACACAGCTAGGTAATTGTTAAGTGTTGAACCCAGGTACGCCTGACTCCAGGGTCAGTGCTTTATCCACTGCGCCACCTAGCCGCCCCTGAGTACTATTATTCTAAAACAAATCATGACTGGCCAGACTTCAAGAAAGCCTGGAGAGACTTGCATGAACTGATCCTGAATGAACTGAGCAGAACCAGGAGAACATTGTATAAATTAACAGCAACATTATGAGATAATAAATCAATTATGATGGACTCTCCTCTTAGTAGTTCAGTGATCAAGGACAAGCCTAAAAAACCTGTAATGGAAAATAATATCCATTCCTTTAGTCAGACCTTGATCTTAGTCTGGGATCCCAGAGGGGTGAACTTTTGTGGCCATTCAACAGACCAAGGGAGCTGTCAGAGCCTCACATATTGAGATCTTTGTGGGGGTGTCCCAATAATACTCAAAAGCTCAGGAAGCACCCCAAAATCAGGCACAGGCTGAGGAAATGAGTAAACAGGAAAAAAGGAACCTGACCATAGACAATTACTTTGGTTCCATGGAGGACCAAACCACACAATCTGAAGATGAGAAATTCCAAGCTTCTGCATCTAAAGACTCCAAGAAATATAGAAGTTGGGCCCAGGCTATAATAGAGCTCAAATATGATTTTGAAAATCAAGCAAAGGATGTAGAAGAAAAATTGGTAAAAGAAATGAGAGAGATGCAGGAAAAAGGCATGAAAACAAAGTCATCAGCTTAGTTAAGGAGATCCAAAAATGCTGAAGAAAATAACAGTTTAAGTCAAATGGATAAAACAGTTCAAAAAGTTATTGAGGAGAAGAATGCTTTAAAAAGCAGAATTGATCAGATAGAAAAAAGGAGATGAGAGTTCTCTGAGGAAAATAAGTCCTTCAGATGTAGAATGTAGCTAAATGAAGCAGATGACTTTGTGAGAAATCAATACACAATAATTCAACACCAAAAGAATGAAAAACTAGAAGAAAATGTGAAATACCTCATTGAAAAAACAACTGATCTAGAAAACAGATTCAGAAAAGATAATTTTAAAATTATTGGGCTACCTGAAAATCATGATCAGGACAAGAGCCTTGACCTCATTTTTAAAGAATTTGTACATGAAAATTACCCTGATAACCTAGAAGCAGAGGTTAAAATAGAAATTGAGAGAATCCACCAATCTCCATAGGAAAGAGATCCAAAAAAAACCCAACCCCCAGGAATATTATAGTCAAGTTCCCGAGCTCCCAAGTCAAAGAGAAAATATTACAATCAGCCAGAAGCACACAACTCAAATATTGTAGAGCTATAGTCAGGATCACCCAGGACTTAGCAGCATCTACATTGAGGGCTCATGGGGCTTGGGATATAATATTCCAGAAGACAAAAGAACTTGGAATGTGACTGAGAATCAATTACCCAGCAAAACTGAACATCCTTTTCTGGGGAAAAGATGGACTTTCAATGAGATGGGAGGAATTTCAAATGTTCCTGTTGAAACAACCAGAACTGAACAGAAAATTTGATCTTCAAGTACAGGACTCAGGTGAAGCATAGAGAGTGGATGAGAAGGGTAAATTATGGGAGACTTAATGATGATGAACTGTGTGTATTCCTGCATGGAAAGATGATACTGATAATACTTTATGAACCTTCTCATTTTATAGAATAGGTAGAAGGAGTTGTTATAGATGAGGCACAGGAGAGAGCTGAATTTGAAGATATATTGTAAAAATAGAGTCAATGGGTGAAAGGGAAATGTACTGGGAGCAAAAGAAAGGAGAGGTAGAATGGGCTAAGATATATCATTTAAATGATATTCCATGTAGCCTTTGCAATGGTACATAAGGGGGAAAGGCAAGGGGGAATGAGAAAGAATGAGGGAGCTTTCATTCTCATCAGAAATGGCTCAGAGAGGAAACAGCATATACACTCAGTAGGGTATAGCCATCTAGAAGAAAAAGGAGAGAAGGGGGATGGGGAGGGGTGGGGTGATATGGGTGATAGAGGAGAGGGTAGATCAAAGGAGAGTATAATCAGATATGATACATTTTCTTTTTTACTTTTTGCAAGGTGGTGGTGGGACTGGGTGGCCTATCTGGGACCATGGGGCCAAGTGGTTGCTGAGTCTATGGGGTGGGATGTGGCTTGGAGCCTCTTGGCCCCAGGGCCAGTTCTCTGTCCCCTGAGCCACTCAGCTGTCCCTAAGAAGAGGGAGAGAGTGAAAGGAGAGAGAAAATATAATAGATGGTAGTGAGGAGGAATGGATGGAGGGAATTACAATCAGCAAGAGCAACTGTGGAAAAATATGGAAGTAACTTCTATGATGGACTTAGTGATCCACCAGAAACAGAGCTGATGGTATCAGAACACAAACTGAAACACATTTTTTTCTCTTTCTTTCACTTTGTTTCTCATGAGCTTTTATATTCTGTGGGGGAGGGGCTATTATGTTTACTCTTAAACAAGAATATTTTAGTAATGTGTAAATAAATTAAAGAAAATTTAAAAAGAAAAAGAAAAGGATATCCACATCCAGAGAAAAAACTATGGAGTCTGAATGCAGACCAAGGCATACTATACTCACTTTTTAAAACATCTTTTATGTTTTTTTCTTTCTTCTTCATGGTTTTTTCCCCCTTTACTTCTAATTCTTCTTTCACAACATATTTAATATAGAAATATGTTAAAGATGATTGAATATGTACAACCTCTGAGAGATTACTCATTGCCATGGGGAGGAGGGAAGAAAGGGAGTGTAGTAGGAATTTGAGGAACTCAAAGGCTTACTAAAAGATGAATGTTGAAAATTATCTTTGC
Source organism: Macrotis lagotis (assembly GCF_037893015.1). Classification (NCBI taxonomy): domain Eukaryota; kingdom Metazoa; phylum Chordata; class Mammalia; order Peramelemorphia; family Peramelidae; genus Macrotis; species Macrotis lagotis. The sequence goes on from NC_133658.1 coordinate 790,496,770, forward strand.
ATGTAATTGGAAAAAATAAATAACAAAATAACCAAAAAAGACTGATGTCACCTTGAATGAAAGATCCTGATCTTCCGGATGTATATCCAGTCCAATTCACTGTAACAATCACTTTTTACATATCTCCCATGTTCAGGCATTGTGCTAAATATAGAAGGAAATAATGACCAAAGGAAAAACAACCCTTCCCCTCAGGGAGTTCACATTTTACTGGAGTGTTTAGGATCTAACTCCTCTTCGAAGAGTGTTGTTCTTTAGTGTCATATTTCTTTTCCAGGCTAATTAGTTGGTATGTTGAATGATTTCATACTTTTTTCCCATTCTTTTGAAATAAAGTCAAAATTAATTATCTGAGCTTGAACAATTAGGATTTTCAGCACAGCAGGTTCCTAAAGGGGATCCTGACTGGATGCACCAGATGGATTCTCAGCAGAGAAACACTTTCCAAATATGGCTTGAAACTAGTAATTTCTCTTTGGGAAGCTGGAATTGAGTGATGGGACCACAAGTGAGTAAAGTGTTTTCCCAGCAATGAGACGGGGAAATAACAGTGTAACAGTCGGGACCTTGGAGAGCTCCCTCCTCTGAGCTGCCTTCATTCATTCTATTTACCTTCAACCCACATGTAGCTATTTATCTTTACACTCTTGTGACTGATCTCCATTCAGCACCACCCTTCCTGCTTGTGCAGAGAATGAGAAGCACAAGAGGACACTGAGAGGGAAGAGTCTCAGAACTCCCTTTTCTTTGTTATCTTCTGTCCACCCCCACTATCTGTGTGCCAAAAAAAAGATGGGGAAAGAGAACTTTTGAAGGGAACCCTTGCCCCCCCCTTTTAAACCTATCCCAACAAAGTGTGTTGATTGGATAACCAAACTGCTATTTTCACAAATGGGAAATCAGAACAGAGCTCTTTTCCCAGGATCATATAAACAATCAACTTCACTTTGCTATTATAGACTGAGAGGTATATCATTCAAAGGAGAAGACGCAGATTAGAGTGCCACTTGGGTTTCGTCCCAGAAATAGAAGGCTGTAATCTATGATCCAAGGATCCATGCAAGAACTCTAGGAAGAAAATCAAGAGATAGTGATTCTTCTATTTTTTTCTTTTTTTTTTAGTTTTTTTGCAAGGCAAATGGGGTTAAGTGGCTTTCCCAAAGCCATAGGTAATTCCACCAAGCTGCCCCTTCTTCTAGCTATTTATGAGACCTTGAGTGAGATCATAAAATTATACACTGCTAAAACCAAAAGGAACCTTTGAAATGTAGCTAAAACCCAGGTCATTTGTCTCTCAATCCAATATTCTTTCTCTTCTTTGGGCCTCAATTTCTCCATCCACATTATCAAGATAAGAGCCTTAACCATTCCATGCAGGGCAAGAATACATATGTGTGTGTATACACATATATATTCATCTATATGTATACATATACATGTGTACACATACATATCTCTGTATATATATATATATATATATATATATATATGTATATGTTGTTTGTCTTTCATTCTTGAATAAGAGCATGGCATCAGGGAAGTGATGCCAAGACAAGCATGTCAATTGTATTTAACTCAGGCAGGTCTGTGCAAAGTCACCAGCTTTACTTTCTCTTCTAGAGCTATCTGAGTTCAGCGATCAAATGTGAATCAGAATAATTGGAGATGGCCCTAGATGTAAGGCAATCAGGGTTAAGTGCCTTGTCCCAGGTCATAACAGCTAGTAGGTATCAAGTATCTGGGGCTGAATTTGAACTCAGGTCCTCCTGAGTTCAGGGTCAGAACTCTATCCACTATATCATCCAGCTGCCCTGGGTGGCACAACAACACACAAATACATAATACACATGCACACACACACATATATACACATATAAACATATATGTATATTGTGTGAATATATTCATCCATCTCTATCGGGAAGCTGCAGTCAAACCCAGGAAAGATAATGGTTTTATCCTACCCACTTTTGCCTCCCTCTTAAGCCTAAGAATTAGATTTCCAAAAGCTATCAGATCACTCCTGAGGCTATCACCTTGTAGGAAGGCAATGTTACCTCTCCATAGCCTGTTGCTTAGTTATGTGGAGAAAGAGAATGCATTTATGGAAAGCATCATTCTGGGACCATTAATATTTATTGAATGCCCATAGGATGAGGGTGTAGAGCTATTTCAAACAACCTCATCAGTAAGGAATATACATTAGCACTGAGTAAAACCTCCTTTGAAGTCCTATATAATGAAAAGAACATGACTAATGATTTCAGCTCTCTCTGGTCAGACCTAGTATTTATGCACCCATTTAAAAGCAGACAGAAGGGTGATAGGAGGAGACTAGTTAGCTCTTGAGCTCCTAGTTCCTTCCAATGCAGTAGCATTGAGTAGCACTGATCTCAGGCACCTTCCTATTAGGAGTTGATTCATAAAACCCAGATCTTAAGGACACAATCAGCTCACAGAGACCTCAGATCTTCCTGTGGTTAATACAGGAACTCATACTTTTGTCACAAAGTCAGCCCCTGGGGAATCTTACCCAAAGTGTTTGCATCCTTATGCAAAGTGTTGTGTATGGCTTACTGCTCCCCAGGGAAGGGAATGTTGGGGTGTTCCCTGGGAACAAAGCTGTCAAGGAAAAAATTAAAAAACAACCCAAAGCTGCTGCTTGACTGCTCCTTCCCCTCCCCCACCCTCCACTTCTAGCAAATCAAAGTGAAAGACATAAAACGAGCTTGTCGGATGCACTCCTCCAAAAGAAACCCAGCCTGAGAAAGATTGAAAGCCACTTACAGAGCCACATCTGTGTGGTAAAGCAGAGGGGCCTTTGTCTGTAGTAGAGAGAAGAAAGGGAAGAAGCATTAACTAAAGCTCAGACTGGGCTTTGATGCTGCCTCCCAAGTGGCTTCACTAGTGCACCTGTTTGGAAAAGTGCACAATGGCTGGAACCTTCCCCTCCTGCCAAGCTCCTGGGGCTTTTGATGGCTCTCTGGCTTTAGATGTTGGAATAAACAAAGGAATTGCTCAGCTCCCAGACAAGGTCTGGGGTAACATCCAGACTCCTCTGCTTTCTGGATGCTGAAGTTCAAATGATGCACCAGACACAAAAGTCTTGCTTTTCTCTCTCTACCTTACAATATTCACAGGCTTGTTTTGTTCAGCACTACAAGGTATTTGTCATGGGATAGGGCAGGATAATAAACAGAGTTAGGCCTATCTTCACAGAGGATTACAGTTCACTATAAAGAAAATCTTTCTAAAAATTATAGTTGTTCAAATGTGAAAGCACCATTCCCTCACAACAGGTAGTGAATTCCCTTTCACTGATGAGTTTCAAGCAAGGGTTAGATGACCACTTCTTATAATATTCAACAGAGACTAATATTTAGATATAATTAGGACTAGATGGTATCTGAAGAAGTACTCAATAATGAGATTCTGGGAATCTATGAAAGATTTTTCTCAAAGAATTTACCTTTTGAAAGAGGGAGAAATAGTATAATTGGAAAAACACTAGTAGAGGCAGATGATTTGAGGTCAAATTCACATGCTGATATTTACTACTAAATGTGTGACCTTGGACAAGACATTTTATCACTTTATCTCCATATTTTCCTCCTCTATAGAACTGGGTATATACTAGATGACATATAAGGTCACTTCTAGCATTATGACAACTTTTCTAGCATTATGCACTTGTAAGTGCACAAATAACTATAATAGAAAATAGAATAAGTACAAAGAAAGTGCTTTGAGAAATTTAAAGAGGGAGAAATCCTTTGGCTAGTTAGATCTTGACCACCTTGGGATAGGGGAAAGGTGATTAGAAATGGTTTCCTTATAAAGATAAGGAAAGACAGCAGGTATTTGTGTGTTCATTCATATATGAAGATAAGAGGAGGAAAGAGAGGGATGTGGCATAAGCAAGGCACAGAACTGGCAGAAGGCAAGAAAAAAGAGCAAGGGGATAGAGAAGTTCATGTAGTCTAGGAGTTAGATTGTAAAGTGCTTGAATATCAGTTAAGAGTTTATAAACCTATAGAGAACATATGAAAAAAGATTGTTGAGCAAAATGAGAGAGAATATCACAGAAAAAAGAGCCAGACACTGAATAAGTACATTTGGGGGGAGAGGTTGAGTAGGTTTGAAACCTCTGTGCCATAGACAAGACAGTGCTTTGAATGTGGGGCTTATTGTCTGGATTAGTTATCAATCTCAAAAACATAAATGTCTTCCCAGAAGAAAAGGTCAAATTTAAACTCTAACTTGACATGCAATGCTCCCCCATATATACACCTGATCTTAAACTACCTTTCTAGCCTTTTATACCACCCTTCCTTATATGAATTCTCTTTTTTAAGAGTCAAACTGGTCAACATATTCTAAACACACAGCACATTTCTGCCTTTATGCTTTAACTTAAACAAGACTTATCCAACCCACCATTCAAAGCTAAACTCAATTCCATTTTACAGAGAAATTCTTTTTGAAGATGCAGAATGGTGTAACAGGACTAGTATTGAACATGATCATAAGATTAAAAATTTATAAAAGGAAACTGAGGCAAAATGATTTGCTCAGGTTTATAAGACTAATAAATGCCTGAGGTTGGATTTGAACTCAAGTTGACCTGACTTCAGATCTGGCCCTCTATTCATTGAGTCATTTAGCTAACTCTCATGTAGTTCTGCTCTCTCTTTTTATAGATGAAGTGTCCAAGGACTTAATGGACGAAATAATTTAATCAAGGTCACACAGATAATAAGTAGCAAGACTGGAATTTGAAGCCAAATCCCTTAACATTAGGTTCAATGTTCTTTGTCTAATATCACAATGATTTGTATGCCTCTTAGTTCAGGATGAGAACATCATGAATTGATGAGGATCCTGGGATTGGAATCAGAGCCTGTGATTGGCAAATCAGTTCTTTAATCTGGAGTTTTAGTTTTCCCACTAAATTTAAGGATGTTACTATTGGCTTTCAATGAATTTTTATAACACTCAAAAAAGAGGGACAGCCAAGTGATACAGTGAATAGGCACTGGACTTGGAGTCAGGAAAAACTGAGTTCAAATCCTCTCAGATATTTGTTTGCTGTGTGATCCTGGGCAAGTCACTTAACTCCTGATTGCTTCAAAAAAAGTCTGTAAAGTGAAGGAGATTAACTAGTGACCACTAGGATCTCTTTCAGAGGTTAAGTTTTATGTTCTAGATTGATGGATAATATAAGTCCCATCTCCTTGAAGCCCTTCAGGATTCCTTGGGCTCTCTTCATTTCTTAAATGGATAGCATTCTAGTTCTGCTCATTTGGCATTTAGCTCATGTTGGCTTTACTTATTTTATGCAGTAATTTTTTTCTTGCATTGTTACTTAACTTTTCACAAATGGAAGAACTAAGACAGGGACACTGAGGTTTTGCCCTAAGCCTAAGACACTAAAATTAAAGATTGGACAGCTGAACTTAGCATTTGGTGAGAGAATAAATAGTTTAAACAGAAAACTACCACACGACTCCCTGTCTCTCACTCTTCCACCTGGCACCCTAACAAACACAACATGTGAGCTACCTTTTTTGACTCAAACATTCCTTCTCCTTCCCTTAGCATTGGCCTCAGGATGTCATAAGTTATTGATCCATGAGGGTTGGTGTCCTGGGATATATGCTCTCTCTCCCAACACACACACACACACACACACACACACGCACAAAATGTGTCCCAAATTCTTTCCTCCCAGTGGACTTTGTGTCTAGGGGTTCTAGGATTCTTTCCACTCACAATTGAATTTGTTTTTAAAAGTTAATTGAGGATGAGTTTTTTGATACTTTTCTGAATTTCAAATTTTGATTCATTGTGTCATAGTTACGTTTTTGTCAGTTAGACTGTAGTATCCTTAATGGGAAGGAAATTTACTTTATTCATTTTGTATCCCCACAGCACTTAGTGCAATGCCTTACAAATTGAAGTAGTTTCCCAATAAGTAAATATTTCCTCTGTTAATGAGCAATGATCAGATGAATGGAATGACAGATTTCTTTCTGGAAAACTTTGATGTAGGAGAACACAGGAAGACAGTTCCTGCCTCTAAAGAGGTTACAATCTACTCACCAATCAGTCACCTAACATTTATTAAGTGTTTCTATGTGGCAAATCAAGTATCTTGACTACAAAGAAACACCAAAAATGGAACTTTCCTCAAAGAATTTGTATTCTTTTTTTAACAAATCTTATGGTTTATTTATATTATTACAATAACTTGTTGTGAAAGTAAACATAACCCCCCCAAAAGGTAGAGAAACCTCAAGAGAAGTGAAGTGAGAAAAAAGTGTACTTCAGTCTGTGTTCAGATTCCAACAGCTCTGTCTCTGGGATGAGTTACCTTCTTTATCATAAGTCCACCAGAGAAGTTTATTCAATATCTTTTCCCACAGTCACTATTAATAGCTGTATTTCCCTCCATTCTAATCCTTTCCACTCTCATTTATCCTATTCTCTCTCTCCTTTCACCCTGTCCCTTCTCAGAAGTGTATTGTATTTGATTACCCTTTCCCACTATTGTCCCTCTCTTCTATCACTTACCCCCCCACCTTCCTTCTCCCATCCCTTTCCTCTCATTTTTCTCTGTAGTAAGATAGATTTCTGTACCCTATTAAGTGAGTCTGTTATTTCTTCACTGAGCAATTTCTGATGAGAATGAAGGCTCACTCATTCCCCCTCACCTTCTCCCTTTCCACTCCATTTACTTGACTCTTATGTGAAATATCTTAACCCATTCTACTTCTCCTTTCCCCTCCTTCAAGTACTTTCTTTTATCGCCCATTGACTCCATCTTTATATTATATTATACCATTATATTCAATTCCCTCCTGTGCCTTATATATGTTTCTTCTAACTGCTCTTATATATGAGAAGGTTCATATGAGTTATCAGTATCTTCTTCCCATGCAAGAATACACACAATTCAACATCATTAATTTCCTCATAATTAGGCCTTCTCATCCACCCTCTCTATCTTTCACCTAAGTACTGTACTTGGAAATCAGACTTTATGTTCAGCTTTGGTCATTTCAACAGGAAATTATGAAAGTCCCCTAATTCATTGAAACTCCATCTTCTCCCCTGAAAGAGGGTGTTCAGTTTTGCTGGGTAGTTGATTTTTTATTTTAAACAAGGCTCTTTTGCTTTCTGTAATATCATATTCCAAACCATACAAACCCTTAAGGTGGACACTGCCAAATCCTATATAATCCTGACTGAGAGCAACAATAGTTGAATTATTTGTTTCTGGCAGCTTGTAACATTTTATCTTGCCTTGGGAGTTTTGGAATTTGGCTATAGTTCCTGGGAGTTTTTCTTTTGGGATCTCTTTCAGGAGGTGATTGGTGGATTCCCTCTATTTCTATTTCACCCTATGCTTCTAGGATCTCAGGGCAATTTTGCTGCATTATTTCTTGAAAAATAAAGTCTAGGGTCTTTTTCCTGGTCATGACTTTCAGGTAGGCCAATAATTTTTAAATTATGTCTTCTGGATCTGTTTTCTAGGTCAGTTGTTTTTCCAATGACACATTTCACATTTTCTTCTAATTTTTCATTAATTTGGTATTATTGTTTTATTGTTTCTTGATTTCTCACAAACTCATCAGTTTCCTTTAGCTCCATTCTACATTTGAAGGAATTATTTTTTCAGAAAGCTTTTTTATCTCCTTTTCTGGCTGGCCAATTCTGCTTTTTAAGGCTTCTTCTCCTCATTTGCCTTTTGTGTTGCTTTTTTCCATTTGACTGAAACTGGTATTTAAAATGTTATTTTCTTCAGTATTTTTTGTATTTCTTTCACCAAGCTGCTGACTTGGTTTTCACAATTTACCTGCATTGCTCTTATTTCTCTTCCCAATTTTTCCTCTACCTCCCTTACTTGTTTCTCAAAGACTTTTTTGAGCTCTTCTATTGTCTGAACCCATTTCCCATTTCTCTTCTATTTCTCTTGGAGGCTTTTGATACAGAAACTTCAACTTTGTCATCTTCTGAATGTGTATTTGGTCCTCCTTGGGAACAAAGTAATTTTCTATGTTTAGGTCTTTCTTTTTCTGTTGTTTGCTTATTTCCTCAGCCTATGACTGATTTAACCACACTCCCAAAGCTTTGGGGGTTTTTGAGAGACCCCACAGGGACCTTAATTCCTCCAAGGTCTAAAGTGATGCTGTGACTGTTCTCTTGCCTGTACTCTGGTCTGTGGATGACCACAGGCCCTCCCTTCTTACCTGGAGCTATGAGGATGGTCCCTGCTCCACTATGGTAGTATGGGGGCCCAGACTGCAATATGGATCTGAGTGTGGGCAAACAGCAGAGTCCTGCCCCAGGGATAGCTCTCTCTGCAGTCTTTCCCCACCTCCTCACCTTCTGTGGAATACGTGCTCTGGAAGTGCTGAGTGGCTCCACAGGTTCCCACACAGGTTCCCATCACTAGGCTGCTCTGAGACTTAAGCTGGTAGGGACTCTGTGATTACTTTGGTGCTGCACACGGACCCTTCAAGTCATCCTTAGTGATTCCAGGGCCAAGAGGTCTGCAAACTGCCCCCATTGACACTAACACAGGTGTGCCCAGAGACCCAGGTGTCCTGTGGGCTGTACCTGGTAGGCTGGAGCTGGTTTGCTCCAACCTGTGGCTGCACTGCAGCTCTTTCCAATCCCCAGTCCCAGTGAAACTGACTTTTCCTGTGAATCTTCTAAGTTGTCCTATATTGGGAAATTGTATCACTCAGTCTTTCTGTGGGTTCTGCCCCTCTAAATTTTGTCTAGAGTCATAATTTGATGGCTTTTGGAGTTTTGGGGGAGATGAGTTTCCAGGAATTCCTACTCTCATGCTGCCATCTTGACTCTGCCCAGTCTAGAGTTTGTATTCTAATGAAGGAGACAACTTATAGATAGATTAGTATATTCAAGATAAACATAGAGTAGATGGAAAAAAATAGGTGGGGAAAAAATTTCAGTTGGGAAGGTAATAATGGCTGAGGGCACCAGGAAAGTCATAGATTCTAAGAAAAGAACATTACAGGAATGAGAGACAGCCAGTTCAGAGGCTCCCAGAGATGGGAGATCGATATTACTACATGAAAAATAGCAAGAAAGTTAGAGTGGCTGGAATTTTGAGAGTTTAGGGGAGAATAATAGGAAGTGGTCAGAATGTAAAGAATTTTAAATACCAAAAAGAGCAGTTTCTATTTGATTCTAGAGATAACAAGGAGCCGGTGGAATCTATTAACCAAGACATGATTAGTCTTAGACTTTAAGAAAATCATTCTGGTATCTGAGATGACAATAGGACAGATGCATATGTGGGCCAGAATAAGAACACTATATGGCTAACATGGAAGTAAATGAAGAAAGGAACACAGTTATAGGACCCAGATAGGTGAATATATTTGTGAAGGCTTTATTAATTTGTTTCCAGGCTAAACTTAAGTCCCATCCTCCTCAATGAAGCCTCCTCTGATTCCCATTCCATTGTAATCTTTTCCTTCTTTCAATTCTCAAAGTTTATATAGAAAGAGAAAGTATATAACAATATCTATTAAGAACCCTGTAAAATGGATAATCTCATCCACTGCTTAAAAATAAAATTATTTGGACCTTTAATAAGAAACCCTATAGTTTTGCCTCTAAATGGTTATCTTCTCTTAGGTTTTTTTAAATGAACTTCTTTAACAGTTATGAAAGTATTTAGTCACCTCCTCTTTTTTTCCTGCCCTTAAACAGAGAAGATATCCTTATCCCAATAACAAATTCTGCCATCTATGTAACAAATAATCCCTCAGGAACCCCTCTTTTTTCTTTTGAATGGATTTTCCCATTTCCCCAGTCCTATCTCTTCTATGAAATACTTGAGTATCCTAAATTGTGGCAATTGTGTGCTGATTGGTGAGCTTTAAAACTTATAAAATCAAATCTATTCTCTAGGAAGCTACAACTAATACCAGTCCAAGAAATCTTCTTTAGTATACCAATAAATCTTGTGCTTTTCCCCATTCAGCAGTTCCAGCTGATGGATGGGATTATCCTTGCTCTCCAGGAACTCAAACTGAGAAAAATAGTCTACCATGTCTATCAGTTTATGTATTACTGAAAAATACATAGACTGCTGTGAAAAAAAAGAACTGGATTAGAAATTGGAAGAACTGGAATAAATTCTAATTCTGCTAATTGCTAGAAGTTTACAAATGTCTAAGGAGGAAATTCTGTGTTGATGAAGGAGCATTAGAATTTAGAATCAAAAGACAGATTAAACTCCTTGCTTAATTCATTACTAGATAGGACAGCACCTTGGGCAAGTCCTTAAAATAGTCTTTGAGACTGTTTCCTCATATTTAAAACCTATCAATCAATAAATATCTACTACGTATCAAGCCAGCAAAGGTGATCCCATCCCTGACACCAATGATTTATAACTTCAGTTCTCAGTACTATAGGTCAGACTTGTCAAACATTGAAGACATTCTACAACACTCCCAAAGTGTGGTCCAGACCAAATTAAAAGTAATTCCTATCTGATTTTAATGTTTTATATCATTAAAAAATTTTTAAAATATATTAATAGGTGTGATTAAGTCAATATGCACCCTGAAAGGACCCAATTTAGTGTGGCGCCATTTCCAGGAGTTTGACAAGACCACTCTAGACAATTCTATTAATCTGTAAGTTGTAGAGAAGATACCAAACTGCATTTGGAGAGGGAGTTCCCTAAGCCAGAAGTGTTAAACATAAGACCCACTGACCTCTCTCCCACATTGGGGCAGAATCAGTTCATAGCCAAATTAAAAAGCAATTGAAAAAGAAAACAAAAATACAGGAGAACATAGTGTTAATACAGTTTGTGGTTTTCTAAGCCACTATGTGACCTAGAAGGGATTCTTATGTGTAGTTTAGTGACTTCCATTTGACACCACTGCCCCATGCCAGTGAAAATTTAAGGCTAATCATTCCTTGTATAGGGCATTACGATGAGTGCTGAGAGCATAAGACAAGTGAAATAGCCCCTGTTCTGAAGGAACTTTATAAAATGGGTCTAATAACAGTGCTTATTTCACCAAGATAGGATGAGATAACAGTTTATAAAGTTCTTTACAAGCCTAAGAGGGTCATATAAATATGCACTATTATTATTATGATTATGATTATGATTATGATTTCCAGAGTATGACAGTTCCGTTTTCCTGAACAGAGAGGTGATGAAGCAAGCCCTGAAGGGAGTTCTTTGCTTGGAGCTGGCTCAGGCCAGGATACACAGGACTCATTCCTAATTTCTTGGTTAGAGAAGCAACTAAACCCTCACAAAATCTCAAGATACAGGAGTTCTCCAACAGAAGAAAACTAATCACTTAAGCCTGAGGACTAATTATCAGGCCATTCGGTTGAAAGGGAAGTCCTCCTTGCATAATTACCCTTAATTAGCAGCTGGGAGTGTGGGAAGAAAAAAGAAAAAAAAACATCTAAAATAGTCTTTACTGGGAGCTCCCCCAGTGCTTTACTAAATTCTATTAGCATCCACACACTCAGCCCTGAGCCCACTCGGCAGCTGTGACCTGAAGAAATTCCACTAGTTAAGATTCTTTGTCCTGCCCAGAAGCCTCTTCTCCACTAAATCTGAGGAACAAGCTCAGCCTTTTTTTCCTGCTTATTCTTAAATGACACAAGTTCTCTCCCAAGTTCACCCTTCTTCCTCTTTGGGCAGCTAGACAACAATCATTTGTTAAGTCCTATCTGTTTGCCACACAGCAGGGACTTAATAAATGCTTGTTGACTTTTTGGTCAAAGAATAAGTGTTAGGGATGCCAAGTGCTAGAGATACAAAGAAAGGCAAACAACTAGTTCCTGCTCTCGAGTAGCTTAAAGTCAAATGGGGAGAAAATACACCACCAAGATAAATACATACTGGATAAATAGGAGCTACTCCACAGATTGAAGGCTCTCAGGACAAGGGAGATCAAGAAAGGCTTCTTTCAGAAGGTGAGAACTCATTTAAAAACCAGATCAGATCAACTCAACAGAGGTCATTGACTGATCCTAAAGACTTTCATAAATCAGTTTCAATTCTTCTTTTGAGATAGAGTCTGTAGTGCCACCCAAAGTATGCTGGGTATGTGCTAGCTGATTTCTTATAAAGACTCCTCCAAAAATGGAGTCACCTGGAGGGCTTATCTCCATATTCTTGCAACAGAAGAGGCGGAATTGGGGGCGGGAGGATGATTGGGGCCCCCTCTCCCTCCACCCCCCTCCCTATTCCAGTCCCACATCTGTCTGTCCATGTGCCAAGTGTCATAAGGAGAGGTGGGGGCTCCTATTCCCCCACACAGGGGAAGCTCAGCATTGTCAAGCACCCTTTAACACAATAAACTCAGAGCTGAGGAGCATGTGATAATTGCAACCCTGTCACCCTCATCACCTCTGAGCTGGCTGTTTTTTCTCAAAACAAATGCTTCACGACTTAGAAAATCAGGTTGCAGTTTCACCTGAGAAAATGCATACATGCACACATGTGTAAAGTTTGTCCCAGATATTTACAAGGAATAGAACATTTAGCCATTGAAAGGACCCTTCAACTTAATACCAAACTCTCCTCAACAATATCCCTGAGAGACAGTCTTCAACTCCAGTTTGAACATTTCCAGTGATGGGGAATTCACTGCATATCTGTACCTGTTTTAATTATTGGAGATCTCTAGATGTCAAAAAAATTGAAGTCTCACCTGGGTCAGAAACTACTTTCTCTTCACCAGGATGCAGGTCACCCAGATCCAAGGAACAAATGAACAATGCAGCACACAGAATATTCATCCATCCATCCATCTACCCACCCACCCACCATCCATTCATCACTGCCAACACTATCCACACATAAATAGCTTGACTGGGCTCTCCAAAGGAGTAAAAACCTGAAGCAGCACAAGATCAGAACTTGAAGGAAGAATTTCCTTTTCAATTCCAAATCTGATTTCTGCCAGACCCCTTTTTCCTGTTGTTTGAGATAATTCTGCTTTGTTGAGGATGGTCTGTCCTGCAAAGTACCACCCAACATCCACCACAAGGGCATTAGAAGAATGGGGCTAGAAACCAGCTTGGCCAAGAGCCTGTCCCCTTTCTGTCTAAGGCCAATAATAATGCCTCTCAAGTGAATGAAAGAAGAGGCTATTTTGTCTCAGCCTTCTTGGAGAAGTGCTAGATAGAATTAATTAAAAGTCCTCACAGGGGTCAGCATTTATTTTTAGGTTATTTTTTGTTTTGTTTTGTTTTGTTTTGTTTTTAGCAAGAAACATTAAAAAGCCATTCCCAAAAGATAAATAGTTGAGGGATATAAACAGGCAGTTTTCAAAAGAAGAGGCAAGAGCTAGCAACAACCAAATGTTAAAATGCTCCAAATCACTAATAGAGGGATGCAAATTAGAACCACACTGAAGTTCCAATTCATTCCTGGTATAGTGGAGAAAGAGTCAGCCTTAAAATCAGGAAGACCTGGGTTTAAGTATTATTTCTAACATAGTCTGACTGTGTGACCACAACCAAATTGTCAACTTCTCAGTACTTCAGACAATTCTCTAAGACTGCCAACCCACAGAGGAGAGAGAGAGAGAGAGAGAGAGAGAGAGAGAGAGAGAGAGAGAGAGAGAGAGAGAGAGAGAGAGAGATGCTCATCTCTGGTCTCTGTAGGAGTTTTTATAGCAAGGAAGGAAACAAAGATATGGATTTAAAATTTAATTGTCTAATTAGGGAATCAACCAGAGCAATTGATTTAATTGATGCAGTTTCTATCCTTGCAAACTAAGATTTTGTCCTACCATCCCTCTTCAGGTCTTCTTACTCTGTCTACCCTCCCTTTCCCCTAATAATGTTTTCACAGCTCATCTCCTGGCACAGGATTTATTGACATGACAAGACATCTTAATAATTTTAAGCACCCCCTCTGACTACCAAGTAGCCACTGCACTGGACTGGGGAGGGGATCAGCATGATGATAGAGGACAGGGTGAAGAATGCTTCACAGTCCAATCCTGATAGCCAATTGTTTATAGTGATGGGCTTGAGAAGGGACAATGATGTTTCCTTATCTCCTCAACCCACCAGATAAATTGGAGGAAGGTTGTAAATAGGAACAAATGATCTTTTCAAGGGATAGTAATGGAAAACCTGAGCCTGTTCCTAACCTAGACTATCATCTCACCCCACCCCAGCCACTGTCTCTGGTGCAGACTCTCTGTGCTTCTGGATAGACACCCCCATTAGTCTTTGTATGTGACTGGAAAAGTGATGAGTTCTTCAGATGGACAGACAGGATGAGTGCCTCTCCATTCACATGGCCCACACACACTCTGGTCATCTCTAGTCTACAGCCAGTCTGGGTTGTAAAACTGCCAGGAGAATGAGGAAAAAGAAGAGAATAGGAAAGAGTATAAGGAAACTGGTCACAGAAAGAGCAGTTAAGGGAGTTATTAGGAACAGAGGCATAAAGGAAGGCACTAGCTTCTGTCTTCACACATCCAATTCTCTTTACCAGAAGACTCTTGGAATCTCATCTGAGAGGAAAGAGATGCAAAGTGATAAAGTAAAGAATAGTGTAATGGTCTAAACAAGTGTAGATATGATCATAAAAGAAAAACTTTTCAGTTAAATAATCTATTATATAAAAATTGTTTACACAGACAAAATCAATGCAGTTAGGATTAGAAGGAAAACAGCTAGGAAATAAACCTTTCTGGTAAATATCTCTGGTAAAGATTTGATATATGAAATACATAGGGAATTGGTACAAATCTATAAAAATAAGAATCATTCTTAATAGACAAAAGGTTGAAGGATATGGACAAGAAGTTCCAAAGAAAAAAACACAAACTAGCAACAACCATATAAAAATATTCCAAATAATTTCTAGTAAGAAGAATGAAAATTAGAATTCTCTGAGGATCCAACTCATAACCATCAGATCAGCAAAGACTGCAAAGAAAAAAATGGCAGTTGTTGGAAAGGTTATGGTATGTACTTTGTGGAGTTGTGGATTGCTCCAGCATTTTTGTGAAGCAATTTAGATCAATAACCCACAAAGTCACTTAATTGTGCATTCCCTTTGACACAGTGATAAGACTACTAAGCACATATCCCAATAGCTTAAATATAAAGGGAAAAGATCTGGTATACATGAACATATACCAAGCTTTTCATTGTGACAAAGCATTGGAAACACAGTGAGTGCCCATCTATTAAGGAATTTCTGAACAAATAATGGAATGCAGATGAAATGGAATATTATCATGCCATAAAAAAATTATGAAAAGGTTAATTCAGAGAAACCTGAAAACAGTTGAATGAACTGATGGAGAGTAAAGCAAACAGGAATAGTTTACACAATGATTAAAATATTATCGAGAAAAATAACTTTGAAAGCCTTAAGAATCCTGGTCAATACAATGACAAATCATAAATGCTTATAGATGATAATTAAGTGCATTTCCCACTCTTGGCAGAAGGATGATGGAGTAGAAGGGAAGAGAAGGAGAACCAATGAAACATTTTTTAAAATTCACAAAAGGCAAAAAAGACATTCAGAGAAATTTTACTACTATACTGATAAATTTTATATATATATATATATATATATATATATATATATATATATTAAAGCTCCAACACAATGTCACAGTCTGTTATGTGTTCCTCTTCTTTATAAGTCAAAATGATCATGTTTAAAAAAGAATTATTAACAGTATTCTAATTTGGACAGTAAATTCTGCATTTACTACCTGTATGAACTGCTGCTGATTTGTTCAGCCCTTTTCAATTATATCTGACTCTTCATGTTCCCTTTGGAATTTTCTAGACAAAGATATTGGAGTGGTTTGCCATTTCCTTCTCCAGTTCATTTTACAGATGAGGAACTAAGGCAAACAGGGTTGAGTGACTTGCCCATGGTCATATATCTAGTTAAGACTCTGAGACCAGATTTGAATGCAGGAAGATGAGTCTTCCTGACTCCCGACCTACTACTCTTCCACTGTACTACCTAGCTGTACCCTGTATAAACTGGGATGAATCATTCAGACTTTCTAAGTCTCAGTTTCCTCATTCAAAAAATAGCCAGATGACATCCAAGATCACCTTCAGCTCTAAATATAAGTGGCAGACACTGGATCTTTGCCTGCACATTCAGTGGTGTTTCATAGCCATGTAAAGTACTGAAAGAAGAACATGACAAAACTTGCCATTTTTATTCATATTTTTATATTAAATATAGTCTAAATATAGAATCATCACCATTTCTCAGGCAGGCTTTTGGGAGAGCCCTGCTACCATTTCTTGAATGAATAACAAAGCATTTTGAAGTTCAAATTAATCACAGGATCACAGCATTTCTGAAGAAGACATCATAGGATGGTGATAAAAACACCAATTTGGGAATCCAAGGACCAGGATTTAAATCCTGCTCCTCATACTTACTACCTGAGCGACCTTGACTATGTCCCTGAATTTCCCACTTTCCTTATCTGATAATAAAGGGAATTGACCAGAATGTCTACCTTCTGTAGGATCTACTTCATTCCTGAAAAAAGCATCCCTAAGCTAGGATCCCTATGCAGGGACACTGTGCTAGGAGTCTGATATACAAGGATGAGACAAAACATTAGGAGATGAGGCAAAAGATAAAGAGTTATGAAAAACAGGTGTTATTGACATGTTAGGAGGAAAACCAGGAAGAAACTGTGTCTGAAGCTAAGGGTAGATAGAATAACTGATTAGAAGGACTGGTTATCTATGTCAAAAGCTAAAACAAGATTGAGAGGGATGAGAAGAAAAAAATACAATCAATCTGGTAACTTTCAAGTGATTGATCAGGTAGAAGACAAATTGAAAGAGAGATAGCACAAAGGACCAGTGGTGGAGTGTTGTGTTCAGGTATGGCTCACTTTCATTCAAAATATTAGCTCTATCTCCAAACTCTGTCTTCTGCAAATTTGATAATGATGCCATTTATGCTTTTACCAGTGAAAAAATGTCATATATCATAGATTCAACCATAGATCCCTGTGGCACTCCAATGAAGACCTCCTTCTAAGTTGACATGGGATCATTAATACTTACTATTTTGACCCTGATTATTCCACCAGTTCTGAATAACTAAATTATATTGTCTAGTCCACATTTCTCCATCTTTTCCTTGAAAATAACATGAGATAGGGGTGGCTAGGTGGCGCAGTGGATAAAGCCCTGGCCCTGGAGTCAGGAGTACCTGGGTTCAAATCCGGTCTCAGACACTTAATAATTACCTAGCTGTGTGGCTTTGGGCAAGCCACTTAGCCCCATTTGCCTTGCAAAAAAAAAAAAACCTAAAAAAAACCAACAAAAAAAGAAAATAACATGAGATATTTATCAAAGGATTAGCAAATCTAGGTAAATGAAACATTTACTATGATCCACCAATTTGATGAATAATTGTTAAAAATTTAAATGGAAATTAATCCAGCATGACCTGATTTTGATTAAATAACACATATTCTTTGTGATCACTGCTTCATTTTCTAGTTGTGCAGTAAACATTATTTTAATAATATATATTAGAATTTTTTTCAGGATTTGAAATTAAACTCACTAGCCTTTAGTGTTTAAGTTCCATTCCCTTCCATTAAAAAAGATCCACATTGACTTAAAGTAGCAATAATAACAAAAGTTTTTTTTCCATTCACATTTATTTCTTTGAACCAATTAGACTTATAAATCATATACTAGATCAGCTGCAGGTTTCAGACCTCAAGTGTCTAGACATGTTCTAAGGTTAATACAGTAGATTATAGACTACATCTCTCATGAGCCATGGAAGCATTGGAACCAATTCAACCTTTGTGTTGGTGGATGGTAGAAGTTCTGGTACTTCTCCATTATGCTTTCCTGTGTTTCACTACACCAGAACAAAAATGACCATACTCTATTGAGAGCTGCTCAGGTGAGTTTGGGTCATGAAGTCAATTGTGACTAAAGGCCCAAGCTTAAGTGACCCTGGGGCTGAAGGCTTTCCACTCTGCTGTGATAACACAATTGCATCATCCATGACCTCATTTGGTGATAACCCTGTAACCGAGCTTCTTGACCTGGGTTGCATCCTGCTAGGTTACATCCTGCCCAAGTTAGAGAAACATCATTGTTTTATCCTGTATGCTAATTTTTGTGGGGTTTTGCTGTAAAGAACTGTCTGAAATTATCAATAAACGGCTCTGCTAGTTGCCTTGCTAGCATCCCCACCGGAGTGTATGTATGTTTCTTTTCTCTCTTGAGTCAAATTAATCTCCTGGTGGACAAGGGAGCTAAATATTTGGCACCTTCACGTGAGGCAGGTACTGGGACTTGAAGCCATCTGGAGGCTGAGATAGTGTTTCAGGAGAAGAAAACCCCCTGGTGAAGCCATAGTAGTCCTGGGATGATTCAGGTGAGGGGAAGGCTTGATGAGAAGCCAACAAGCAGTTTCAGCTTTTTACTTTCTTTTTGCAAGCAGGTATAGCAGGTGTAATAGGCAATGAACTCTTTATAGAACTAAAGAAGCCAAGACAGGATATAAATATTTTAAAGAAACTGGCTAAAGAGAAGGGCTTAGAAATTATCAAAAAACAAATAAGTTTTATAGACTGTTTACAAACATTCTCCATGGTTTCCAGGGAAAGAAGAATTGAGCATAGAAGGTACTTTGAATCTACATGATTGGAGAACAGTGTGTGAACAGATAAATTAATATTACTATGATAAAATGCTGTTTACTTTTTTCTTTTCCCCATTTCTTCACTATGATTCTGCCAGTATGCTTCCCCCCCTTCCTTCCTCCTCTCCACAGCTGGTCCATTTGCTTATCTCTTGACCTTGAAGTTTAGCAGAAAGAATGTTTTTAGAAAAAAGGCATATATAGATAGATAGAATTACTTCATGAAGATCTGGATAAACAAGTGTTAAAAAGGAAATTTATTTGGAGTTAAAAGAATCAGGAAAGAGACAGCATATATTACCAAATATGTTATATAAAGAAATCATAAAAAGAAATGTTGTTTTTAATTTGAGAAAGTTTGGGGGAAGCAAATTCCAAAAAGACAAGACATTCAGGTTAATTCTAAAGTATATAATTTGGGTACTAAGTAATGCAAAAATTAAATAAATAAAAGAAATAAGGGGAAACTAAATAGTTAATCTTTTACCAGAATGATATTATAACATTCTAGCTACAAGAGTTTATCAATATAGATTCTGATAATATTAGTTATTACAGAAATTTTATGGGTCAAGTGAGGATTTAAGAACAGAAGATTCTATTCCCCCCCAAGAAAAGACTTAAAACTGTCCCTTTAAAAAAGAAGTTATGTGGTTTACTCTATTTGAAGAAGGGGGACAGGGGATATTCCAATTAGGCTGAGGGATTTTTGAATGACTGCCTTCCCAAAAGTTATACCAGTTAAGGGGGCATCTAGGTGGTGCAGTGGATAGAGCACTGTTCCTGGAGTCAGGAGTTCCTGAGTTCAAATCCAGCCTCAGACACAATAATTACCTAGCTGTGTGGCCTTGAGCAAGCCACTTAACCCCCATTTGCCTTGCAAAAACCTAAAAAAAGTTATACCAGCTAAAATCTAGAAGTGTTAAATATTAATACCTTCTATGGGAAAATGTATTATGATATATGAAATGTTCTATGTATTTTCTCTAGTGTGAGATCAAGGTGGGATTTTCCCCAGAGTTTGGGGGCCTCTCTGGTTCAAAGTGTTCTGATTCTGTTTATGTGATTTATATGTGTTTGTTTTAAAATACAGTCAGAAGGAAGCTCTTAGCTTTCTCCACATGGTCAGGCCTGCTGTCATATCTTTGTGTCCTGATTGGCCAGTTCTCTTTCCTTTCTCTCTTTTCAAAATTGGATCTTTTTCCTTTTCCAAAACCTCATGATTCAGCGCCACAGGAGATTTTCCTGAAAATCATGTTGTTTTGGGGAAAGAAGGGGCTCTACTAATTTCTCTTATTTTCTACTGTTTTCTGGTCTGATTGTCTAACAGAGTTTTACTTACTGATTTGGCAAATTATACTTAAGGAACCTAGTAGAAATTGAAATTTTCCCTAAAATTATTTTTCTTTACTGGTCTTAATAAAAGAGTTTATAGAAAAGAATAATGGAACAGTATATCAAGGGAATATGTATGTAATGCAGTATGAATAATGGGTTCTGAAAAGATTTGGATAAAGAAAAGGGGGTTGTAGGGGAAAATGAAAAGGCATATAGAGACTATTGGAGTTTTTGAACCATTTGTGAAGTGTGGAAGTTCATTGAAGCCTGTAGAAAGTAGAAAGTAAATATGAGAGGTTTGGCTTTGTATAAATAAAAGATGGATTTTGAGAACTTTGAAAAGTGATTTACAAATCTATATAGTAAGGAAAGAAAGTATAGAGAGCTATAGGTCCATATGGAGTTATGTGTTTTGGGGTAATCTGAAAATTGCATTAAACTGCCACTTTTTCAATATCTGGCAGTGAATTGATTGAAAAAGTAATATACCCCATAAAGTGAAAAGTTTGACATGAAAGCAATTGCTAGGTAAATGTTAACTGTTTCTTCAAACTGGGCAAATCTACAATGTGTAATCCTCTGGACAAAGTTATCTGAAAATACAAATGTAACTGAATTAAAGGGTTTGTAAAAAATAATAATGATTATTTTTTGTTATAATGTTTTGACTTCTCCAGAGTCATAAGAGGAAAAAGAACTAATTGGAATGCTAAAATAGATAGGGTCAGAATGGCCTTGATAGAAGCTGGGAGTCTGTCAAAACCATTGTTAGCACAGACTTCTGAGTTATATGTTCTTAATCAGGCTTTAATAATTCTATAAAGGGGGTATAGTATTTGAAAAATTTGAGGTGACAGAGGAATGATAAACAGTAAAGGTAAAGAATTAGTAAATACTGCCTTGATATCTCAAAATGTGGGGAATCTCCAATTCTCAGAACATCATTTTGGCAGTGAGAATAGAAAGCTCTTATAAGTGAGAGCACTGAGAAATTAGAATAACACTGATATAGATAAGAAGAATTAGCAAACTTTTATATTTGGAAAAGGAAAATAATTTAAGGTAATTTTGAATATGAGTTTTGGAATTTATAAGATTATTAAGAGAACTATAAAGAAAATCTTGTAATAAAATTTTTTAGAAACATCTTTTGTCAAGCAGTATCTCAATAAAGGTTGTTTCTCCAGTTGAAGCTTTGGGTGGAGGGGGTTAACCTATAAAAACATTTCTATTCCCAATTCCCTGGGTTCAAGGTCCTGGATGATCTCCTTCAGGTTCTAAGGGAAATTAGTGAAAATGGAGTGGTGATTTGACTTACTTGATACAAAACACCTCGTACCTCTCCCTCAGGGTGCCATCCTGTTTCAACATCATAATCCCTATCAAGTCTTCTCTTATTCAAGCTAAAGATACTTAGTTTCTTCAATCAATTTTCATATGGCATATTTAGGCACTTCATCATCCTGGGCATCATCCTCTAGATATGCACCAACTCATCAAAGTTCCTTCTAAAATATAGCACCTAGATGTGGTTTGACTAGGACAAGAGGACTGATTCTAAGTCTGGACATTTGTGCTCTTTTTAATACAAACTAAGATTCAATTACTTTTTATGGCCATCATATTATACTTTTCACTAATGAGTCTTATTAATATCCTTCTAATAGTACTAGATCTTTTTAATAACATTTTACTTTCACCCCTATTATATATAAAAGCATTTTTTTCAACATTTGTTGCTCTTTTTAAAGTTTCAAGTTCTGAATTCTATTTCTCCCTCCTCACTTCCTTCCCTGAGATGGTAAGCAATCTTACATAGATTATACATGTGTACTCATAAATGATACTTAAAAAATAATGTAAAACATTTCTATATTAGTCATTTTGTACAAGAAGACAGAAAGGAAGAAAGACAGGAAGAAAGGAAAGATGAAAGAAGAAAGAGAGAGAGAGAGAGAGGAGGGGAAGGGAGGGAAGGAGGAAGAAAGGAAAGGAGGATGAATGAAGAAAAACAGTAGGCTTTAGTCTGCATTTGAACAACATCAGTTCTTTCTCTGAAGGTGGATAGAAAGGAAGGAAGGAAGGAAGGAAGGAAGGAAGAAAGAAAGAAAGAAAGAAAGAAAGAAAGAAAGAAAGAAAGAAAGAAAGAAAGAAAGAAAGAAAGAAAGACAGGAAGGAAGGAAAGATTGAATAAAGGAAAGATGGAAGGAAGGAAGGAAGGAAGGAAGGAAGGAAGGAAGGAAGGAAGGAAAGAAGGAAGGAAGGAAGAGAGAGAGAGAAAAATAAAGTCTTCATGGATTTTGCTAAAAATTTAGCATAGAGTCACTGAGTTGAAACTTATCTTAGGGATCATCTGATCTAATATCTTCACTTGAGAGATGAACAAATTTAGGCTCAGAGAGGGAAGGCAATTTATTTAGGATAAGAATGTCTGTTAATTATAGAGTCAGATATAGTATCTAAATCTCCCTCATGGTCTATCCTTGGGAATATTATCTTGGGCAATTATCCAAGTATAGGTATTTCAATCCAGTGAAACTTGAGGTAAAGAAGCAATGATATTTGGGGTATATAAAGTTTTAATTAAAATATTTGCTTCCTGCTCACCTCATCCCTCATTTTTCTTTTACTTCACTATTAAGTTTTTTTCTCAAGCTGCTGACACTCAAAAGTAGTCAAATACTACCTGTGACACTTATTATACAGATGATCTTGGGAAAGTCATTTGATCTTCAGTATCTGGGCCTCATTTTTCTCTTTTCATGGAACCTCCTCTAGATAGACCAATGACTCTCAGATGAGTCTGCTCTAGTGTTCAGGCTAGCAACATCACTTAACACCAAAAAGAAAAAAGAAAAAAAGAGAGAAACTGCTTTCCTATTCTCCTGCTCTCATTTTTGTGTGATATGCAAATGTACAGAGTTTGTATCTGGGAATTCCAGAAACTTGCAGCTTCCAATCACATAGTGAATTATTGAAGTATTAGATTCTTAATATTAAATCTATTGTTTTACAAGACTCAGTAAGATTACTTTGATGAGTACTGCAAATTCAAAATACTTTCCAAGGGGCTAAATTAAAGTTCAAAGAACGTTCCTTGGGAAGAACTTTACCCAGTAAAGTAGTTAGGAAAGTGAAGAGTACAAGATCAAGTGGAATTTGAGAGCTCTATCCCTCATTATCCACAATTCCAGGATAGAGAGGAGTGATTGTGATTGCAAGGGAGCAAAGACCCTACCTGATAAGGACCAGAACATAGACTAGGAAGACCATGACCAGAATTCTCCCTGTATATCACACCATCCTGGAATAACTGAAAACTTATAGGTTCCCAGACATATCAGATCAGATTAAACATTCTTCTCCCTACCAGAGCTCTAACAAAAAGTCCAAAGTAAAGAAACAGGCAGGGGAGAAGAACAAAGAAAAATAAAGAACCCAAGTGTTCAGGATGACAGTGAATCTCAAAAAGATAATGAGATGAAAGCATCTATAATCAAAGTCTCAAAGAAAAATGCTGGTGAACACAAGTCGAACAAGAACTTCCAGAGTTCTAAAGAAAGAAAATTTTTTTAGAAAGAACAAAAAAAATTAATCAAATAAGAGCAAAGGAGAAAAATTGGAGAAAATGAAAGCAGTGCAAGGAAACTATGAAAACTAACAGTTTGCAACAAAAAAATATTAAAGAAACTAACTCCTTAAAAATTGGAATTTGTTCTATGGTAAAAGAGATACAAAATCTCACTGAATAAAATTAACTTCTCAAAAATATGAATTGGTTAAGTGAGAGCTGTGGCTTCATGAGATATCAAGAGACAATAAAACAAAATAAAAACATTGGCAGAACAAAAGAAATGTTAAATATCTCATAGGAAAAAAACAACTAAACCAGAAAATAGATCAAGGAGAAAGCATTTTAGGATTATTGAACCCCTGAAATCCATAATCAGAAAACTTGTCCAGATATCTTAGAATGATAAGACAAAGTACAAATTGAAAAAGTCTACTGATCACCTCTTGAAAGGGATCTCAAAATGAAAACCTCCAGGAATGTTACCATCTCAAGTGAATGAGAAAACATTGCAACAATCCAAAAAGAAATAATTCAAGTATCATGGAGTTACAGTTAGGATCAGACAAGTTGTAGCAGTTACCATGATGAAATGGAAGGTTTGGAATATATTCTGGAAAACAAAGGAGCTCAAATTACAACAAAGAATACCCAATAAAAGTGATTATAAGCTTTCAAGGGGAAAAATCAACATTTGATGAAATGGAGAACTTTCAAGCATTACTAAAAAGACCAGAGTTGAATAGAAAATTTGACTTTGAAACACAAGAGCCAGAAACACATAAAAAGGTAAACACAAATGAGAAATTGCAAGGAACTTAATAAGGTTCACATTCCTACAGTGGAAAGATGATACATATAGCTCCTAAGAACATTTTCATCATTAGGTAAAATCATCTCACATAAATGAGGCATGAAAGGAAGAGTTTTTACAATGAAAGGCAAAGGGGAAGAAGTGGAGTAGACAATGCTTCAACCTCACTCTCATTTGAACTGGTTCACAGAGGGAAAAATATAGGTATACATACAACTGGGTATAGAAGCTCATCTTATCCAACAGGGAAATAGGCAGGGAAGGGGCTAAAAGAAAGAAAGAAAGAACAGGGAAGAAAGTGGTCAGAAGCAAAACAGGATTTTGAGGAAGGGACAGAATTAAAAAAGAGGAAGATAAATAGAAAAGCATAGGGTGGGGGTAAAGATATTAGCAATCATAACTGTGAATGTGGATGTAACTAATTCATCCAAAAAAATGGAAAAGGATAACATAATGATTTACAAACCAGAATCCAACACTGCATTATTTTAAAAGAAATACATTTGATGAACACAATTATAAAGCTCTCCTAACCCAAATAAAGTCAGATCTAAATATTTGGAAAAATGGTTAGGTTGAGCCAATATGATAAAAATGACAATTCTACACAAATTAAATTACTTATTTAGTGCCATACCAATCAAACTACCAAATATCTACTTTACTGAGCTAGAAAAAAAATAGTAACAAAATTCATCTAGAGCAACAAAAGGTCAAGAATAGCAAGGGAACTGATAAAAAAAAATGCAAAGGGGGCGGCTAGATGGCACAGTGGAAAAAGCACCAGCCCTGGAGTCAGGAGTACCTGGGTTCAAATCCAGTCTCAGACACTTAATAATTACCTAGCTGTGTGGCCTTGGGCAAGCCACTTAAATCCAGTTGCCTTGCAAAAACCTAAAAAAAATGCAAAGGAAGTTGGCCTAACTCTACCAGATCTAAAACTATACTATACAGTAGCAGTCATCAAAACTGCTTTGTACTGGTTAAGAAATAGAGTAATGGATCAATGGATTAGTAAAGGTTCAAAAGAAACTGCAGCAAATGACTACAGCAAACTACTATTTGACAAACCCAAAGCTTCTATGATAAGAACTCACTATTTCACAAAAATTGTTGGGAAAACTAGAAAATAGTATGACAAAAATTAGGCGTAGATCCACATCTCACACCCTATACCAAAATAAGGTCAAAGTGGTTACATGATTTACTCATAAAGAGTGATGCCATAGATAAATAAATAGACCAACAAATACTCTATCTGATCTATGGAAAAGGGATAAATTTATGACCAAACAAGAATTAGAGAACATCATAAACTACAAAGTGAATGACTTTGATGATATTAAATTTAAAAGATTTTGCACTAATAAAATCAATGCTGCCAAAATTAGAAGAAAAGCAGAAAGCTGGGAAGCAATTTCCACAACCAGGAGTTCAGATAAAGGTCTCATTTCTAAAATATATAGAGAATTGCATCAACTTTATAAGAATACAAGTTATTCCCCAATTTATAAATGGTCAAAGGATATGAGTTTTCAAATGAAGAAATTAAAGCTATATATAAAATCATTTGAAAATATGCTCCAAATCACTGTTGATTAGAGAAATGAAAATTAAAACAATGAGGTATCATCTCATACTTATTAGATTAGCCCAGATTAGAAAAAGGTAAAAGGTAAGATGATCATTGTTGGAGAGGTAGTGGGAGGATTGGGACACTGATGTATTGCTTGTAGAGTTGTGAACAAATCCAGCCTTTCTGGGGAGCAATATGGAATTATTCCCAAAGAGCAATAAAACTGTTCATAGCTTTTGACCCAATAATTTCAATTCTATGACTATATCCAGAAGAAATTGTAGAAAATGGGAAAAAAGCTACATGTTCCAAAATATTCATAGCAGCTCTTTATAAAAAATATCTCTTATGAATCTCTTTCTATTAATCATAATTCCTCATGCCCAAAATGAGTAATTTGTAAATATGTTTAACAAAATATGTATGTAAAATGCTAACCTGAATGTTCCCTACTGAAGGGGTGGGGTGGGAAGGAAGGGTGGAAGGAAATTTTGTAACTTGGAAATATGTATATACAAATTATTTAAAATAAAAAAATTAATTAAAAGAAAAGAAAAGAAATGCATTTGAAACAGGAAAAAAACCCACAAAGTTAAAATGCTTCAGTTCACTTTTAAAAAGGCAGGAGTGGGGCAGCTAGGTGTCACAGGAAATAGAGCACCAGCCCTGGAGTCAGGAGTACCTGAATTCAAATCCAGCCTCAGACACTTAAAAATTACCTAGCCATGTGACCTTGGGCAAGCCACTTAACCCCATTGCCTTGCAAAAACCTAAAAAAAAACGGCAGAGGTAATAATCATAATCTTAGATAAAGCAAAAGTCAAAATAGACCTAATTAAAATAAATAATCAGAGAAACTTAATTTTGCTAAAAGACATAGATGATGAATTAATATTGCTGCTAATCATACATGCAGGAAAGTATATAGCATTCAAATTCTTCAAGAAAAAGTTAAATCAGTTACAAGAAAAAAATAGACAGTAATAGAGGAAGATGCCAATTTGTCCCTCTCAGACATAAATAAATCTAATAAAATAAACAAGGAAGAATTTAAGGAAATGAGAAGAATTTTAGAAAAGTTAGATGGTAGACCTCTGGAGAATACTGAATAGGGATATAGAGCACTATGCCTTTTTTATCAGCTATATGTGGCACCTTTACAAGAATCAATCATATATTAGAGTATAAAAACATCACAAACAAATGCAGAAAAAGCAGAAACACTAAATTCAATTAAGAGTTATGGAAGTATAGTTTAAAAATGAATTGGAAATTAAATAGCCCAATCTTAAAGAATGAATAGAACAAATCAAAGAACAAATCATAGAAACAAAATGATGAGACAACATTCCAAAATCTGTGGACTATAGACAAAACATTGCTCAAATAAAATTTTATAAATTTAAACATATACATTAATAAAGAATATATCAATTAGGCATATAAATAAAAAGTAGAAAAAGAACAATTTAAAAATTCCCAATTAAAATTAGAAGTCTTGAAAATTAAAGGAAAAATTAATAAGATTGAAAATAATATTGAACTAATTTTGAAAAGTAGGAGCTGGTTTTATAAAGGAAAACCAATTAAATATATAATAGAGAAACCACTGACTAATTTGATGGGTTTTTTAAGAAACAAAAAAGAAAAACAAATTGTCAGTATCAAAAAATAAAAAGACTGAATGCACAATATGAAGACTACTACAAGCATAATTGGTCATATAAGAAAAACAACAGTATCATCAATTGATTCATAAAAAATATTTTTGATAAAATACAATACTCATTCCTATTTTTTTTATTTTTATTTATTTAAGGCAATGGGGTTAAGTGACTTGCCCAAGGGCACACAGATAGGCATATATTAAGAGTCTGAGGTCACATTTGAACTCAGGTCCTCCTGACTCCAGGAACAGTGTTCTATTCACTATGCCAACTAGCTGCCCCTCCCATTCCTATTTTTAAAAAAAGAAAGCAAAGGAATAAATGAACACTTTCTTAAAATGACAAGTAGTTTTATCTAAAACTAAGAACAATCATCTGTAATGACTCTAAACTAGATGTCTTTTCAATAAGATTAGAGTTGAAATAAGGATACCCATTATTGCCATTTAGTGATGTGTTTGGCTATCAAAAGAATAGTAATAGGCAAAGAAAAAATAAAATTATCACTCTTCACAGATGATATAGTAATACATTTAAAGAATCCTAGAGTCAATAAAAATTGTTGATACAATTAACAACTTAGCAAATTTGCAATATATAAAATAAACCCACACAAATCATTACTATTTCTATATATACTATCAAAAAAATCCCAGCAGGAAGAGATAGAAAGATAAATTCCATTTAAAATAACTGCAGACAGCATAAAATATTTGGGAATCTACTTGCCAACATACACACATAAGACCTATGTGAAGCATTCTTTGCATAAATAAAGATAGGTCCAAATAACTGGAGATATATTAATTGCTTTTATGTATGCTGAACCAATATAATAAAAAATGATAACACTACCTAAGTCAATTTACCTATTCAGTGCCATATCAATCAAACTACCAAAGAATTAACCTATATAGGAAAAAAAAGTCATAAAATTCATCTAGAAGAAAAAAAAGGTTTAGACTATCAAGAAAATCAGTGGAAAAAATGTGAAGAACTGGGATATAGCGGTACCAGAACTCAAATAATACTACAAAGCAGTAATCATAAAAGCAATTTGTTATTGGATGAGAAATAAAATGATTGATCAGTGAAATAAATTAGGTACACAATAATACATAAGTAAATGACCATAGTAATCTAATATTTTGTAAGGCCAAAGATCCCAACTAATGAGGCAAGAACTCAGTATTTAACAAACATTGCTAGGAAAAATGGAGGGTAGTTTGGCAGAAACTAGGCAAAGACCAACATTTCACAAAACATGGCATATATCAAGAAAACTCAAAATGAATAGATTATTGAGACACAAAGGATAATATCACAGACAAATTAGAGGAGCATGAAAGAAATTATCTGATACTTGAGTAGGGGAAGAGTTCATGATCAAAAAGGAGATAGAGCAATTCATGGGGGTAAAATGGTTAATTTTGATGACATAAAATTTAAAAGGTTTTGTACAAACAAAACCAATGCAGTCAAAATCAGAAGAAAAACAGGAAAATGGGGGAATTTTACAGAAGTTTCTCTAATAGAGATGTCACTTCTTAATTATATAGAACTGAATCAAATTTATAAATATAGAATCCATTTCCTAATTGATAAATGGTCAGGATATGAACAGATAGCTTTCAGAGGAAAACAATAAAAGCAATGAATAATCATATAAAATGCTCTAAATTACCAATAAATCAGAGAAATACAAATTAAAAGAACTCTGAGATATCACCTTATACCTATTAGATTGCTAAGATGACAGAAAATGAACTTGACAAATATTGGATGAATTGTGAAAAAATAGATATATTGATGCATTGTTTGGTACCTTAGTCCAACAAATCTATTTGGAACTATGCTCAAATAGCTATACCTCAAAAAGAGCAAAGTAAAAGGAAAATGACCCACAAATAAGAAAAATATTTAAAACAGATCTTTTTGTGGTGGCAAAAAAATTGGAAATTGAAGATCTGTCCTTCAACTGTAGAGTGGCTAAAGAAGTTATGAAATATGAGTATGACTGAATATTATTCTTCTGTAGGAAATGAAGAAGAGAATGACTTCAGAAAAACTTAGATTTATATGAACTGATGCAAAGTGAATTGAGTAGAACCAGGAAAATATTGTATACAATACTGGAACAATAGCAATACTGGAACAACAATTAACTGTAAAAGATTAGTAACTCTTTACAATACAAACAACTCCAAAGGACTCATGATGCAAAATGTATTCAACTCCAGATAGAAAACTGATAGATTCAGAGTACAGATTAAAGCATACTTTTTTCCTTTTGTTGTTTTTCTGGTTTTTTCCCCCCAGTACCTGACTACTATAGAAATAACTTTTTTAAGACTTCCAATGTCTAATGGGTATTCCGTACCTTCTTGATGGGTTGGGGAGGTGCTTAAGAAAGGTAAAGAACTTAGAACTTAAAATAAATTCTTCATAACTTAACCCCTTTCTGTCTTTCTAGACTTCTTATATTATATTCTCCTCTATATATTCTATGATCCAATTGCATAGGATATTGTTCCTCCTTGCCCATACACACTATCTCCTATCTCCACGCCTTTGAATTGACTTTCCCTGTGCCTCTGTTCACACCTCTACTTCTCGGCATTCCTGACTTCTTTGAAGACCCAGTTCAAATTCCTCTTTAACAAGAAACCTTTCCAGGTCTCCTCCAAGTTGCTAATTCCTTCCCCTCTGATATAACTTTTCAAGCACTCAGTAAAACTTTCCCTGTATCTGGTTATTTACATGCTGTCTTTCCCTATTATTAACATCATGAGGGCAGGAGCTATTTTTGCCTTTGGTCCTCAGCATTTAGCATGGGGCCTGATTCATGGTAAGTTCTTAATAAATACTTGTTGACCTTCTGCCTGGCTCACTTAATTATTCTCTCTTGTCCAGAATTATTTCATCTGTAAAATGAGAGGGTTGAATTAGGACCTTTGAGGTCCTTTCAGGTTCAAGATTTATGATCCTTTGATTCATTAATATGTTAAAACTTGCACATAAAATAGAAAGGACCTGGACCCTGATACCTCTAAACCACAGAAACCCTTGGTGCCATTTGTGTGATTCTTTCTATTTTCCCATCCATGACACCCAGGAGTCCCCATTCCAGGAGTAGTACTTCCAAACAGGTGGAATTCTAATATGCCTTATAGTAAAGAGCCAAGAACCACCTCATAAACATAGATATTGATGTCTGAAAGGGACCTAAGGAATCACCTTGACCATCTCCACACAAACATAGACAACATGCATACATATATTCTATATTTCATAAATAAGGAAACTAAAGCCTCAGAATAGAAGGTATGTTGTCCAAGGTGACCCAGTGATCAGTAACAGCACATTAGCCCAGGTCTTCTGACTCCCAGTCCAGTACTCTCCACCCCCCACCAAGATCTCTTCCATTTCAATTTTGGGAAAATCCAGTGTTGTATAAAGTCAGAGGAATAAAAAGCTGTCCCTACTTAAGGGGCTCTGAGTCGGGGGAGAAGCCAGGGAAGCATATCAGGGATATTTCCCTCCTTGAGAAAAGAAAGAATATAAACCAACTCAAACCCCTCAGTCTGACGTTTGGATAGAGCTTCTGAAATAAGACAAACTCCTGAGAAAGTTATAAACACACAAATCCAGGCAGCCAGCAATAATTCTCTGGGCTTCATCTGTCAGATGCATTATTTATAAGGCTGGTAACACACTTCACGTATTTCTTCTGGTTGTTCAATAAAAATAATAAGGCAAACAATGAGATTCATAAAGCTCTGCTTTCCAATCCCAACCTACTCATCCCCACTCTCATCCAATGCCTTCCCTTCCCCAGTAGCCTCCTCTTCAATGAAAGTTCTGTTTGTCCAGGCCATTTCAGGTGTACATTGCCAATTATAGAACTGTAGGTCCAGAAGAGAATCATAAGATCCTCTCTCCAAGTCCATCATTTACAGAATGAAACCTAGGACCACAGAAGCATACCAATTGCACAAACCCAAATCCTCTGAGTCTTAGCTCTTTCAACCCCACCAATTTCCTTCCCTAAACAGTATTTGCCTCGGTGACAGTGGGATCTGAATTTACCTAATCTTGTTCCTGGGGCAGCTAGGAGGCTCAATGGATAGAACGCTGGGCTTGGAGTCTGGAAGACCTGAGTTCACATCGGACTTCAGATTCTAACTAGCTGGGTGACTTGGACAAGTTTCTCAACTTCTCTTTTTCTTAATCCACTGGAAAAGGAAACAGGAAACCACTCCAGGACCTTTGCCAAGAAAATCCCGTGGCCAGCATTAGCAAGCTATAGTCCACAGGGTCACAAAAATTATTGAATGTCTGAACAACAAACCCTATTGCCTATGCCTTTGTTCCTGCTTGGGTTTCCTGTCTGATACTCTAGTTTTCCTTTATCTAGGGTTCTATTTCCCATCCCTTCCCACCTTCCAAAAAGTAACATAGCCCACTGTACCACACTACCCTTTCAAAGTCTCATTCTGCCTCCAGAGACAACATGAGAGGAATGGTGGGTATTCCTAGTTTATTGGTATCCGTCCATGCCCTAGGGATGAAGGAGGAAGAGCTGTGGGCTACCCTATTGCCCTTGTCTTGTTGCCCCTGCTATCTCCAGTTAAGCCATGTGACTTTCCCTTTGGGGCTTTCCCTAAATAAAAGGTTCATTGCTTTCAGCACTGACCAGTTCACATAATTCTTCCTTCAAGATTCTTGAATCCCAATGATGGATCCTGACACAAGGCCCAAAGTGGGAGATTAGAAACCAGTTCCTTCCTTCTTCTCTACCCTGGAAATCTGACCTATTCATATGGAGCACTGGGAAAGGAAGAATTGACTCATGGAAATTTCTGGATAAAGGAGGATGCAAACAATTTATAAAAGAGTCAAAAATCAGGAGAAAAAACATCAAAGAAATAACAATAACAGTTCCTCCAGTTCCTCATCTTCTGTTGTGTATATCTGATAACTTTTTATGACCCAGAAAGGAAGTTACATCTCACAGTTCCTACAAGATGGTAGGGAAATGGGTAGGGGGCAGAATTAGAAGTGGTTAGTAGTATCACTGTTCATTTGATACAATTGAAGGCCTAAACAGTCTTGTGTCTGGATTAGGTAGTGGGCACTGATTGCCTTTCTAATACATTTATTATATATATTTATCGTTATTTTACTTGTATAATACTTATCTATATTTATACTCTACCCCCCCCTTTTATGGTCATAACCAAGGGGAAAAGTACTTCACATCCTGGGCAGTTACAGTGGTTCAATTGCTAGAGTGCTTTCCCTTGAGTCAGAAAGACTCATTTTTCTGACTTCAAATCCAGCCTCAGAAACTTACTAGCTAAGTGACCCTGGGTAAGTCACTTAACCTTCTTTGCTTTGATTCCTCATCTATAAAATGAGCTGGAGAAGGAAATGACAAACCACTACTATCTTTACCATCACTATCCCAAATGGGGTCACAAAGAGTTTAATGCTACTGAAAAATGAATGAACATCAAACTTCACATCCCATGATAATTGAGACCCTGAGAATATTACTTATTGGAAGAAAAACCCATTTTCCAAAAGTGCTAGCTACAGAATGGTAATACCACAAATTCAGGACTCTGCTTGGTGAAGAATACTCCAGGAGGCAGAAAGTTTATATGATGGACTTTTTAAAGGTCAAGAGTGAAGATGAAAAAAAGGCAAGTCATGGGCTGTAATGGCATGGGGAGGTACAAGAGTGTATATGAACAGGATGACCCTAGTGTCCCTAAAGCCAGGAATCATGGCAGAACTGTGATGACCCATGAGGCATCACTTCATCCCAGCTTTCCCCAAAAACTCCTTAAGACCATCTGAGGCAGAGAACTCTAAATCTTTAGTTTTGACTGATGGAACAAGAATTCAGAGATGACCATATCCTTTTTCTCATATGATAAAGTAATTAGTGGAGATTATGAAAGAGTCTGCAAAGAGTTGTTCCTATTTTTGTATGTGGGCAGAAAATTATTCTGATACTTTAGATCAAAGAATCATTCAACCCAGTCATTTTATAGCTAAGGAAATTGAGTTCTACAAAGCTGAGGTGATATGGCCAGATGGTGGTAAAGCCAGGATTCAAATTCAGGTTCTCTGATTTCAAGATCAATGCTCTTTCCACTGTTTCATGCTGCCTTTCTATTTATCTTCATAGTCTTAGGTTTAAATTAAATGATATGCTTCTTGGTTTGTGATTATTGAATAGACAGTTCTGCACTTTGGAGGACTCAGGACTGTGATTTGCACCCTAATTAGGCAAAATTGCCACAACACACCTAAAAAAAAGTATTACAGTTTCCCAGAGCCAGGCTCTCCAGAGGACACAGCACTGCAGCCCTGCTTTCATTTGATAATTCCATGAAGGCAGAAACTACATCTAATCTAAATTAAATTAGTCAGCACCCAACACCAAATGATTGTACACAATAGGTACTTGATGAATATGAGTTGAATAAGGATCCTGAGTCTCTTCAAAAAGAATTATGCCAATCCACAGATTAGATTAGTAAGTAGGGATGTCCATCCTGGTGATCTGCTGTCTTTGTGTTCTTTTTAACCTTCAAAACTAGGTTTATTTAACCTCCCACTGTAAATCCAAACCCTAACACTTTATTAGGAGATGTAAAAACTTCCTGCTGCTGACTCATAGGCCTAAGATCAAGTCAATTTTTAATGCTATTTCTCTGACTTTGAATCCTGGTTCTAGGAACTGGATCCTTCATTGCTTCTAGTGACAAGTTCCAATAACAGCTGCCTCATGTTATTCCCTATGCTTTAGTTTCTACTATGTTTTTTCTTTCTGGTACCCTATTTTCTCTAACTCAGGTCCAAGTATTGACAATTTTACCTTTGTAGGATCTGTTGTATATGCCTATTCTCTCTATTCTAATACTGCCACCACCCTTATGTAGGCTCTCATCACTTCATGCTTGGATTCTTACAAAAGAAGTCTAATTGATTTCCCAGTCTGTCCCCTATCACCTGTCCTCTCAGTTTCCCCACTCAGTTCATCCTCCACTCAGCTATCAAAGTGATTTTCCTAAAGCAAAAGTTTGACCTTGCCATATCCCTATTCAATATAAACTCAACGGCTCCCTAATATCTCCAGAATCAAATATAAAATCCTTTGACTTTCCAAGTCCTTCATAATTTGACCCCTTCCTTTCTTCCAGTTTTCTTATACCTTAAACTTTTCTTTTTTATTCAGTGATATTGGCTTCCTTATTGCTTCTCAAACATAATACTTCATCTACTGATATTTTTACTGATTATCCCCCCATACTTGGAATTCTCTCCCTCCTCATCTCTGAACCCCCTGGATTTCTTCAGCTTCCAACTAAAAATCTCAATTTCTATAGGAAATCTTTCCTAATTTTCCCTTAATATTAGACTCTTCCCTCTGTTGATTATTTTCAATATATCATATATAAGTTGGAAATGTGACTATATATATATATATATATATATACATGCTTACTTATACATATACATATATGTGTGCCTAGATATGATCAATTTAAAATATGTGCATATATACATACACATATATATCATCTGCATATCCATATATATATATACATATATATATACACACACAAATACATACACATCTATATACACAGAACTTCAAAGATCATCTACTCATTAATTTTGCAAATAAACGCCCAGAGAATTAAGGTGATATGCCCAAAACTCAGATTCAAAGTGAAATTCAATTATTTTGAGAACAATACTCTTTCTACTGTTACTGTTTCAGGTTGTTTCTTAACATAGTTCCTAACATATAATACCTACCTACTAAATCTTTGTTGACTTGACTTAACTGGAACAAATCCCTCTGGTTTTATAAGCCCTACAAATCTTTCTGGTAATTAGTCTTGCCCTTGAACCCCAAATCCCATTTCTTTAAAGCTCATTTCCTACCTGCCTGGACCTCCTCCTAGTCCCTTCTGCTGGACCCTCCAGCTCTGTGAGATCCCCAGGAGCTGGGTTATCTGTTAAGATCATCATCTTAGACATCCCTTTGAATATCTATCTGCCTGGATTTCTACCTATTATCTTTAATAGCTAGAGACTTCCCACTATCACCCATCATTCCCTAGTGAGTCATAGGATTATAGATTTTGAATTGGAAAGAAATTTGGAGATCATCTAAATCATGCCTCATTTTATTGATCCAAGCAAGGACAATCATGTAGTTAGTGGTATGACTGAGTTTCAGATCCAGGTGGTCTGAGTGGATTAAGACTTCTTTCCCTCATACAGTCATGGTATTTGGGATTTGGGAGCGCATCCCAAATCTAACTTGTCCTGCTATTGACCAAGTTCTGATTATTATACCCAATGCCCCCTCTCCATACTCACACAGACACCTTTTTCCTTTGTCCCTCTTTGTCTTATTATATAATATATATATATATATATATATAGAGAGAGAGAGAGAGAGAGAGAGAGAGAGAGAGAGAGAGGGAGAGAGAGAGAGAGAGAGAGAGAGAAAGAAAGAAAGAAAGAAAGAAAGAAAGAAAGAAAGAAAGAAAGAAAGAAAGAAAGAAAGAAAGAAAGAAAGAAAGAAAGGTAAATTGGTTTGAATTCACTCCCAGGAGTGGTGCTATGTGTACTGATTTATAAAACAAAACCAACCTAAACTAATGACTTTGACTATAAAAGAAGGCTCATTTTCAGTCTTAGAAGTCTGAATTTGTTCAATTAATGGACAAGAAAGCATTTAACTATGTAGTTGACTAATATGGGTATATGTTTAACATAATTGTATATGTATAACCTATTTCTGATTACTTTTGGAAAGGGGAAAGAAGGGAGGGAGGGAGGGAAAAATGTAGAACTCAAAATCTTATAAAATTGAATGTTGAGGGGCGACTAGGTGGCACAGTGGATAGAGCACCGGCCCTGGATCAGGAGTGCCTGAGTTCAAATCTGGCCTCAGACACTTAATAATTACCTAGCTGTTTGGCCTTGGGCAAGCCACTTAACCCCATTTGCCTTGCAAAAAACTAAAAAAAAATGGATGTTGAAAATCATAGTAATGTAGTTAACAAGGGCAACTAGGTGATAAAAAATAGATTAAGTGCCAGGCCTGGAGCGAGGAAGACTCATCTTCCTTAGTCCAAATCGACCTCAGATATTTACTAGATATGTGACTCTGGGCAAGTTATTTCTTTTTCCTCCTCTGTATGAAGAAAATGTCAAACCACTCCAGAATTTTTGCCAAGAAAACCCCAAATGGGGTCACAAAGAGACACTAATATAACTCAATAATAACAATAAGAAAAATGTAATTTACAGTTAACAAATGTTTTATTTTTGTGTTAAAGGTTGGGGATAAAAACAAAAGAAAACACACAACAGTCCTTGCCTTCCACTAGCTTACTTATAATAAAGAGGGGAAACAAAACCTAAAGAGGAGCCAAGAGGGGAGAAGTTTTGAGTGTATAATATGGTTTGGAAATGACTGAGAAATAATTTGAGGGCTGGTTCCAGACAAGATAAATTTCAAATTTACTATTGGAGACCAGGCAAGGACAGAGTTAATTCTTGCATAGTGACTAGATTGCCAGGCTTAGAATCCAGCAACTAAACCAAGGTACTTTACTATTGTACAACCCTGAATAAATAAGTTAACTTCTCTCAACTTTAGTCTCTCCTTATCTATGATACAAGGGTAGTACTTCTCTCACAGTGTTGTTGCCAGGGTCAAATGAGATCTTATATTTGAGGTTATTCCTTTCCCATAATTTTCAACATTCATTTTTGTGAGATTTTGAGTCCTGTATTTTTCTCTCTCCCTCCCTTCTTTCCCCCCCTCCCCAAGTAATCAGCTATAGATTATATATGTATAATTCTGTTAAATGTATTTTCCTATTAGTCAATGTAAAGGTCATTATTCTGTCCTCTGTACAGTAATTCCAGATTTGAAGGTAAGAGGGTACATGGACCAGAAGATAATTCTTGCTATGAAACTTGCTACTCTTCAAAATCCTCATTCCACTATCTTTCTATCAGAACACAGCATGAGAGGAGCCCAAATTAGAAACTTTAGGAATCTCCAGAGGGAAGTGTGCAAACATAGAAAGACTGAAGAGTTCAGTCCTGGTTCCCTACTACCTTGCCCACCAGTCAGAACTATATATCTTTCTTTTTTGTATTTTTTCCAATTACATGTAAAGATAACTTTAAAAAATCATTTTTTGTAAGATTTTGAGTTCTGTATTTTCCTTCCTCCCTTCCCTCTCTCCCCCTCTCCAAGAGAGCAAGTGATCTGATATAGGTTATATATGTACAATTCTGTTAAACATATTTCTATATTCGTTAAGTTGTGGAAGTAGAATCAGAACAAAAGGAAAGAAATGAGAAAGAAATAGAAAGAATGATGCTGAGCAAAGGGAGCAGAACAAGAGAACCTTGTACACATTAACTAAAACATTGTGAGCTGAACAACTATGATGGATGCTGCTCCTCTCAGCAGTTCAGAGAGCTAGAATAACCCTAGGAGACCTGTTATGGACAAACATTCACATCCAGAGGAAAAAATGAATCAGAACAAAACCAAAAAACTCCCACAGAATCTGAATGGATACTATGTCCACTTTTTTAAGACAAATCTTCTCTTATTTTCTTCCTTTCTATTCCATGATTTTCTTTCTTCTCCCTAAGTCCTAATTTCTCAAACACAATATAACCAATTTATAAACATGATAAACATAAATACACACATTCAACTTTTACCAGACTTCACTGTCAAGGGGAAGAGGATGGGAAGAGAGAGAGGTAAAAAATGTTCAACATATATACATACATATATATATATATATATATATATATATATGCAAGTGGATGAACGTTGAAAAACTTTCATAACTTGAAATTGGAAAGACAATAAAATATAGAAATAATGAGAAGGGAAAAACTTTTTTAAAGTGAAAATAGTAAGCTTTCATCTGCATTTAGACTCCATAATTCTTTCTCTGAATATGGATGGCATTTTCTATCACAAGTCTTTTGGAATGGTCTATAGTTATTATATTGTTGAGAAAAATCAAGATTATCTGTTACTAAATAAAATGTACTCCTGGTTCAATTCACTAAACATCAGTTCTTGTAAGTCTTTCCAGGTTTTTCTGAAATATATCTGCTCATGATTTCTACCAAAAACTAGTATTCCATCACACTCATATGCTACAGCTTGTTCAGTCATCCCCCAATTGATGGGCTCCACAAAAAGATCTGCTGTGAATATTTTTGTAGATATGATTCTTTTCCCTTTTTTCTGCTCACATTGGGATATGGACCTAGTAGTGCTAGATCAAAGGATATTGCTTATTCTCTTTGTTCCAGATTACTCTCTCCAGAATGGTTGGATCAGTTCACAACTCCACCAACAGTGCTTTAGTGGAATACTATACTTCTGTAGATTATGGGATTATAGATTTGGAGCTGAAGGCAGAAGGAATCTCAGAGATCATGAAGTCCAGTCTCTTCAGTTTATAGATGAGAAAACACAGCTCTAGGGAGTCTCATAACTAGCATCTGAGTTAGAAATTCAAGACAGGTCTTCCAGATTCCAAGTCCAGCTTGCTACTTTGTATCATTCATGGACTAATAAAGGTCAAAAAATAGTCCCCGTCTTTGAGAAGTTCAATCTAATGAGAGAGACAATATACAAATGACTATATACAAACAAACTGATTAAGCTGGAGATGATTTCTGAGGGAAGGCATTAAGATTGAGAAGGATTTTGAAAAGCTTCTCAGTAGAATTAGCAATTTAACTAAGACTTGAAGGAAGCCAGAGGAGCAGAGATAAAGAGACAGAGAGCTCCAGGGATGGGAGACAACTAATGAAAACATTCAGGATCAAGAAATGGAATGTCTTGTGGAATGAATAACCACTGGTCCACAGCATTTTATCTCCTTTACCAGATTTCCTCTTAGAACACATAACCCGAATGAGCATCTATTTATTTACTCAACTGGCACCATGGGCTGTGGAAGAATCTGAGTTGGAGTCCAATAAGCAAGTAGACATTGGTCATGCTGGACTCCAGGGGCTACTGTCCCTCCTGGGCCATCATAGTGTGCTCAGAGAAATCAGTCCCAAGGAAATCGGTCAGGAAGAGTAGATGTCCACAAGCGTGTGAGAAGATAAATATAGCTGTCTTGTTCCTCAGGAGCTAGATTAGTCTAACTGAGGGAACAGAGATGCTGGTAGTACCACCCTGAGGCCACAAGCTTTTAAACACATACAATTATCTTAATCCCCCACCTCTCTTGGCCGTCATTCTGGTATTTCCCTTCTGGTTGGTCTACTGCCTAGGCTGACTGCAAATGGCTCCACTAATCTGTCTGTATTGAGGGACTTTCAAAGAGCAGACAGGAGAGGCTTAATGTCTGTTCCATCTCTCCAAAGCCCTTATAAATGTCTCTCTCATCTGTATTCCAATTTTAAGTACCATGAATGCAGTTTTTTCATGTTCTGAGTGATGAGTAATTAGAGCTGATGACTGATGAGGAATGGGTCTGAATAGAGTCAGGGATCCCTTGAGCTGATGCTTTCCATATCTTTTCTTCTGACCCTGGGGTCCAGCTTCTAACCAATTTCTATCTTGTTCTTAAAGATCCCCATGAGATCCCTCAGTCCCCTTTTTCAATGCCATATGATTTTGACTTTATCTTTCCCTCAATTCCTCTCACTGTATTTCTTGCCAGATTGGCATGGATTGGGTCCCTCAGTTAGAGGTAAAAATAAATTCATTCCAAATAATCAGTCTATAATGCAGGAGAACAATATTTGCAAGACCTATCTCATAGGATTTTTGTGAGAAAAGCAATTTATAACCCTGGAATTGGTATAGAATTATGAATTCTTATTCATAAAAAGCAAGATAGCTAAGTTAAAATGCCAAAATTCATCAGTTGGGCATTTTTGACCAACCTATGATCTCAGCTATGTGACTAGTTCCCAAGAGGAAATTCAGACTGCCTACCAATTCAGAATGTCTCTTTTCTGTAACCTCTATAGTCTTCAGAGCAGAGATTCTTAACCTGGGATCTACAGGTCTTCAAGAGGTCCGTGGAGAACTATCAGAAGGTCCATGAACTTGAATGGGGAAAAACATCTTTATTTCCATATAATTGTCTTTTTAATGCATAAAAGAATTATTCTGAAAAGGTTTCCAGACCGAGGACTCCAGTTTTAGGGGATCATGCAGCTAGCAGATGTGTGAAGTAAACCCAGTTCTTCTTGATTCCCATACTAGCTCTCTATTCACTGTCATGATGCCTCTCTCAAGGCTATTAACTAAATGAAAATAAATAATTTGGGTACAGGAGTTGTATGTTGACATCATCAGAGAGGGTTCCCTATATATCTAATCTAGACATTCATTTCCTAGTCATGTGCCAATAGCCTTAATCATATATCCTTCCAGAAGGATGCATTGACAATTCACATTGCATATTTGAATCTACTTCTATCCATGGTCTCTACATGTGGACCTCTTCAGATTTGTAATTGTGGGAGGATACATGCTATGATTAAGAGGGAAATGTTTTATTTCTACTTTTCTTCCTATTCTATTCTATTCAAAACTTTTGTTTGAACTAATTTTGTCTCTAGCTGACCAGGAAAGGATAAAAGTACTGGTTGGGGCTTGTGAATTATGGTTTCAAATGCTTGCAAACCCATGGTGTAATTTAAACATGTGATGGCAGCCTTGCCTGTGGGATGCACTGAGAAGTCCTCCCAAATGCTATGTGTATTTTTGAACATTTTTTATTTATCATCTAGACCAGGGCTATCCAACCTTAATTTTAAAAGTTTTTATTGAAACAATAGACAATATATTTTGATTTGCCATTTAGTGAGAACTCTGTGGTAGCTCAGCTTCATTTCCTAAAGCATTTAATAAAATGTAGCATAAAATAGCCCTGGGTGGGGTGCATTTTGGACAGCCCTGATCTAGACTCTAGAGAAAGTAAGGTGGTGCCATGAAAAGAGTGCTAGGTCTAGAGTCAGCAAGACCTGAGATCAAATCCAACCTCTGATACTTTGTAAATACATGACCCTGAGTAAGTCACTTAGCTTTGTCCACCTCAATTTCCTCAATTATAAAACTTGGATGATGATGATAACTACCTCACAGGGTTGTTGTGAGAATAAAATGAGATAATATGGTCACATCAAACATGTTTAATAAATATTTACATCATTTCTTTTTTCTTATCTTTGATGCTATTCATTAAATTGTGATTGTGATGTTAGTTTGGTTGCATTTGTGAATTGGGAGTTTTTTGACAAAACCAAATTGCATTTTTTTCCTTTCAACTCAAAATTTCTTCCCTTTCCTTTTATCCTTAGGGACATTCTAGGATTATGGCTCTAAAGACCCAGGTTCATATTCTGGCACTGACACTTATTCAAATAAGAAACTGGAACAATTTTCAGAATGGCAACTCCCTTACAAGCTGTTGAGAAGCTTAAGGAGATAAAATTGGTAAAGGGCTTTGTACACCTTAAAATGTTTATTAGACAGCAGTTGGCATTGCCTTCTCTCAGGAAGAAAAAAAAAGACACTGGGAAGGCTTCCTAAAGGAATCTAGTGGTTTGGGAAATTCATCAAGGTCTGAATTCAATGTAAATGATAAAATCCAGAATTCTGGGTCTAGATAAGGACCTGGATCTTGTGATTCATCTTCCTGCTTCCTGCTTCTTGCTTCCTGGCAAGTTAACTTAAACCATCCCATCCTGAAGAAGTGGAATGTACTCCAGTCCCTAAAGAAGTCATCAGACCAAGATTTAGCTCTGCTGAGTGGCCATTCAATGAGTGACTTTGGATAAATTGATTCTTTATCTTGTTATCCTCTTGTATGGATAGTGGGTGATAATATCTGCCTACAGCATCTTTGTCAGGATCAGTGAAATGCTGTATATGTTCTGAAACCATGTGAAGCACTATATCCATGTGGGATATTAGTTCCACTATAATCTCCAGAGATAGTCGTATTTTAACCTTCCTTGATAGAATTACTTAGCTAACCATATTTTTCTGACCATATTACCTTGTGTCTCTTATTTTACTTTTTATCTGTCCTTTGGCAATGGAAAGGATGACAGAATGTTTTCATAAAAGCCTTCCAGAGACTGAAAGATTGTCATTACAGTCCCTTAAAGCATTTTTTCCAAGTCTGTTTCTCCCCAGTCTGTTTCCTCCCTTCCTCCTCCCTTCCCTTAGCCCTTAGAGATAAGCCCTACTTATTGTCAGTCCCTTTAATGTCACATTCCAGAGAGGTTTCCCTCATCCTGACCCCTTCTAACAGAGCTCCTTGGCATCTGGGTAAGGAACATCAACAGTTCCACACACTAACAACAGGTGAAAAAGGTTGCCCTACCAGACAGACTTCAGATGTAAATTGCTTTGCAGGCTGGCAAACCCAGGGTTCTTTGAAAATATTGGATTTGAGCTGGAATAATCTAGAGCTCTGGAGAAAATATATCTCTGAACAGACAATCCAACAGAACAAAGAAGCAATTACCAACTTCAGATTTTCAAAATGTCAAGCCAAGTTTATCAGAAATCTTTCCCAGCTAAGCACCATTAATCATAAATACATACACACAGCCAGAGGAAGAAAACAGCATCAAAGGCAGAGAAATATCAAGGCTGGCAAGGGATCCCTGAATTAGAGAAACAGCTGTCAACAGATCTAAGGCCCTCCCCTTCAGGATATCCAGGAGCCAACTAAT
This sequence comes from Macrotis lagotis, assembly GCF_037893015.1. Lineage (NCBI taxonomy): Eukaryota > Metazoa > Chordata > Mammalia > Peramelemorphia > Peramelidae > Macrotis > Macrotis lagotis. Next base: position 790,540,258 of record NC_133658.1, read on the forward strand.
ATCTAAGCAAACTTTGGGATTCTGTAGAATCATTTCTTGAAAACTCCAGATCAGTTCCCTTGGACTACTTTTAACTTGTGGGCTCATAGAACCATATATGACTGTAAAGCTGGAAGAGACCTTGGAGGTTATGAGGTACAACCTCTTCACTTTACAGATGAAGAAACTGAGGCACATATTTGTTAAGTGACTTTAAATCCAGGTCACATGGAAAATCAGTGGTAGAGGAAGGATTTGAACCTAGAGACTCTGACACTAGAGTCAAATTCTATATTGGATCATGGGTCCATGGATCTAGTGGGTATTTATGATAAGTATGCGTGGGCATATGTAGGGACAGCTGGATGGCCCAATAGATAGAGCACCAGTCCTGAAGTCAGAAGGCCCTGAAGTCAGGAAGACCTTACTAGTTGTGTGAACTTGGGTAAGTCACTTAACTTAATGCTGATTGCCTTCCATCCAAGAACATCTCTAATCATCCTGATTCATATCTGGTCACTGGACCCAGATGACTCTGGATGAATAAGAGAGGACGGTGACTTAGCACAGCACCCCCTCACTCAAATCCAAATCATGGGCATGTCATGGCATCAGCTACCTGATGTCAATATCTTCTTCAATAATGAAGGACAAACATCATCATATATGTGGGGTTCCTATTGATGAAAGCCATACTAAATGTGCACCTCTTCAGCAGTGAAAGTCATGTGGGTTTCCTAGAAAAGTTTCTATCAGTTTTGGATGGTCTTTGAGGGAATTCCAATATATATAGTCTTGCTGCTGCCCTAGATTGCCCTGATGTGAGTATCCCTCTTTGATCATTAAATTATTTTTATAATCAATCTGGGGCTCCCCAGTCTCTTCCTGATTTCAGACCTGGCACTCTCTCTACTGTGACAACTAGCTACCCTAGTAAATACCTAGTATGAGTTGGTAAATGTTTTACAACCAGCTTTTCTAGGGAAAAAGCATGAACCCACAAAACACCTTTAAGTTTAGTCTGAATTAACATTTTTTCCATCACCTTAAGTCTACACAATCAACAAAACAACAATTCAAGCCTTGATTTATTGATTTCCCAAGTTGTAAATATTTACACTGAAAAAATTAACAAATTCTGATTGGAACTGGCCCCATTGAGCATACTGCTCCCATTTTACAAATGAAGAAACTGAGACTTAGATTAAGTATTTGCACAAGGTGATTTATAAATTGCAAATTTGTAAATTGAAGAAATGGAATGAATTGCATTTCCAGCAGTACCATCTTCTTCTACTTCTACCTATCCCCCCAGACCCTCAGCTTTGAGTCTTCAATTCTGTCTAACCATCCTTCACCACAGCCCAGCTCAAGTATCATTAGTTTAGTTATCATCTCCCCTGTGAAGTCTTCCCTGAGCCCTATTTCTTTTTTTTTTAGGTTTTTGCAAGGCAATGGGGTTAAGTGGCTTGTCCAAGGCCACACAACTAGGCAATTATTAAGTGTCTGAGGTCACTTTTGAACTCAGGTCCTCCTGACCCCAGGGCAAGTGTTCTATCCACTGTGCAATCTAGCTGCCCAGATCCCTATTTCTTCCAAAGACCTATGGCTAGGGCAGCTAGGTGGCATGGTGGATAGAGTACCAGCCTTGGAGTCAGAAGGACCTGAGCTCAAATCTGACCTCAGACACTTAATAATTGCCTAGCTATGTGACCTTGGGCAAGTCACTTAACCCCATTGCCCTGCAAAAACTAAAATGAAAAAATAAAATAAACCAAAGACCCATGACTTTGTTTTTCTATTGGTTTATATTCATTCCCTATCCAGGTTAGATTTGTGTGTGTGTGTGTGTGTGTGTGTGTGTCTGCTGTTAGATGGCAAGCTCCACCAGAGAAGTAATCATTTCCTCTCACAAAGGCAAATTGAGGATCATATTCTAGAAAACACTCCACAAATTCCTGGGAATAAATGGGCCATGCTTACATTTTTTAAGAGAAGGTAGAGTTTGAAGCACTCTAGAAGTACCCACTTAAATTTCGGCAACTTGATAGGTGAGTTATAAGCATGTCCCTTGTGCTTTTATTTCTTAGCAGTACTTTGTTAGCCTAGTTACAATAATATGTACTGAAGAATAAAACCACATTATAAGAGATGGAAAGGGCATTGGATTAGCAATGAAAATACCAAAGTGTGAATTCTTGTCCCTCTGCTTAATAGCTCCAAGTTTCTACATAAATCACATCACTGTTCTGGGTATTTTCCTCATCTTCAAAATAAGGGATTTGGACTCAATTATCTTTAAGGTTTCTTCCAGATCTAAGAGCATTATTCTTCAATATATCTTCAACATATATATATATATATGTATATATATATATACATATATATACTTTCAATGAAGCTTAAATCAAGCTTTTCTGTTTGTTTGTATAAAAGCAAATATACACATAATATATGTGTGTATGAATATTTGAATATGGATACAAATAGATGATGACAAGAATATGGGTCAGGAGGTTAGAGTATTATGACCTTGCTATTTTCCCTTTGCCCTGATCTTCCTTGGATCCATTGACATGCTAATTCAAAGAGGAACTTGTCTGTGAAATGACTTCAAAGCCTAAATTCCACAAAGCCCTTTTGAGGTTTCTCCAGAAAAGGAGTCCCTACAAAATAGATGATAGGAGCAAGCTTCCCCTTGAGGCAACATATACATTGGAGTCAATTGTAACTGACTTGTGAAAGTTCTTTGTTAAATTATCAATGTGTTTACTGTTGAGAAATTGGTAATAGCTACAAATCAGGGTTTGATTTATTGTTTGTTGATTGTATAGGTTAAAGGAAATAATAATACAGATAACTCTTAAAGATGTGCATACATGAGAGTATGCTCCCTCCACCCCCACTAGCACATCTCGCTCACCTGCTCCATAAGCCTTGTTTGAGCTCAGCAAAGAGTGAAGTCATCCCAGATCAGAGACCTGGTGACTATGGGTTGAAAATAATAATAACCACCATTTCTTTAGTATTTTAATATTTGTTAATATTATTTCATTTGAATCTGACAATACCCTTGCCATGAAAAGGCTAACTTCATAAAGAGGAGTATCAAGGAATCTCTAAGTCAGAAAGTTATCTGATACAAAAGATTGAGATTTAATCCTAGACATAAAAAGTTAAAGCAAAAAAATAGGCTAAAGACATTCTGTTTTACTTTTCTTCTGTGATTCCTTAGCTAAGTTTGATGGTTAATTGCTTGTCAGAGATAAGCATCCTTGTTGCTATACCCTAGAATCCCTAAAGAGTTGAAAACCAGAAGCTGGTAACCAGAAGGTGATGGTGGTAGTCCTTCATTCTCAAAGAAAATCAATGACAGGAGGAAGGTGCAACCAGACTTGCAAGTTAATTGGATTTAAGTGAGGAAGGGCTGTGCAAAGTCACTAGCCATCTGGGTTCAGTGGCAAGATACAGATCAGGATGACTAAGATTCCCCTTTCCCCATGCAAAATATTGGAGAGAAGAGAAAACAGTGTGGTGACAACATAAGAAAAGAGATTTCAAACTGAATGAGATCTTAGAAGTTATCTAGTCCAACCTCCTCCAGATGTAGGACTCTAGTCCAAATAGCTGAAGTAACTTGCTCAAAGTCACACCAATTATAAGTAGCAAAGTCAGAATTTAGCTCAGATCCCATGATTCCAAATTTAGTACTTTTTACACTATATTATGTTGCCTTTCTGAAATATTGTAGGTTTTAACTTCCTTGACCATGCATATATATCCTGGTCATATGTATTTCCTTTTGTGTGTCATCCATGAACTGTCCATCACATACATTTTCTCTGGATGTTTTCCATCCCCCATTATTGGTGGGTTAATCTGTAGATAACTATTCCCCCCAGGTGTCCAGAGGAGAAATCTTCTCCTGTCACTTCATTGGTTATATTATTTAAATATTTTTTGTTTGAACTAATGTATCTTCTAATCAGTTAGTAAAAATTCAACTCATCTATGGAGATTTATGAACTGTATTTTTTAAGTAAGTCCTGACCCATAGTGTCTCAAACCTGGGGTCAGTTTTCCAGTGGACACACATACACGAAGCACTTTTCCAGGGCTACATATAATTCAGACTTTTCTTGGTTTTACTCCTCTCTTCCTTTATACTCCTGTTTAATGTACTTTTAGTTAAATTATCCTCACTGCTTCTTTAGGCACCTCAGTCTTTTTTTTGGCAAAAGAGGCAACTAACTCATGGCAACATCCAAAACAGTAGTAAGAATGAGGACTATGTCAATCCAGAGCAACTGTGAGAGGAAGACTTAGGATTTCCCCATGAGGCCTTAAAGAGGAGGATATTTTTACAGCTCCCCTACTGGCCTGGACATCCTATAGTGGAAATCGGCAGCTGACCTTGAAGGTTTATGGGAAGAGAATATCTGGAGGAGAGCTCTGACATATATATACATATATATATATATATATACATACATACATACATACATATATAAACCTCTCAGGTGGAATAATAAAATCATGGAATCTTGGAGAGTGAATCAGTCAACCAACCAACCAATCAAAAAGCATCAAATATGTGACAAATATTGTGCTAGTTGTTAGAGAAGAAAATACAATAAATGCAACAATCCCTGTTCATGAGGAGTTTATTCTAACAGGGGAGGCAGCTAGGACATATGAAAGTATATATACAGAAGCTGGAGGTTATGCTCAAGTCCCCTTGACAACATTCCCATCAAATGATTATTCAGGAAGGTCATTGGTCTAAAATATGGATGAAGTTTTTTCCAGTCATAGAAGAGGGGTTCTTGCAAATGAACCCAGGGGAGAAAGACTTCTTCTTAAAGGAATTCTTTATAATACATAGTGACCCTTACTATTCTTCCCAAGTGTTTATAAGCTATCCTTTTAATAATCTACTCTCAAATTTTGTTAAGAATCAATCTCAAATTTCCTGGCTTAAAAATTGTGGAATTCATCCTCTTCCCCTTAAAAAAATCAGAATGAGTGCCATTTTCCATGCTTTTTTTCCCCAGAGTTCACTGTCCAAGAATCACCAATCATCTACTGTCAATTCTTATAATAACCTTGGATAGGCTTCATCCAGCTCAGTGATCCACTAAGAGCAACTCAGTTCCTTTATCTCTTTCATTAGTCTCAGGTTTTTATTACCTTTTAAGCCTTTCAGTTCTCTCCTTCCAATCCTGAAAATGATTATAAAAAAATAAAAGCAAAAGAGTTGAACACAATTGTTGTTGGCACACAGTTGGAACTTAATAAATGCTTGCTAACTAATTTATAAGACAAAGAGCCATATCTATCTTGGAACTGCAATCATGGCTCCACACGTCTCTTTGAATTCTCAAGAATAACTTGAAATGTTAGACTCTATACTTGTGATGTTGATTCATGGCTTCTGAGACTGTGATCTCATAGGAACAAGGATGAGGGACAGAGTTAGTCATACAAGGGTTGCTCTTATACTGTGGCTTAAAAGTTCTGAGCAGTTTGAGGTTCAATGGGTCTGGACATTATTTTCTAGTCTTGTTTCCCCAAGTCTTGTTTCCTTCTAGTCTTGTTTCAGTATCTCACAATTATTTCTCATGCCAGTCAGTATCCTTTTTCCTATTGCTAGACCCCAGCATTTTCCATTTTAAATAAAATATTAAATAAAAGTTTTACAAGTTTATTTACAAGGAAGAGAATAAATTTGCAAATTGTATGTAGAGTTCAGGAAAATTGGAGTACTAATTATCTGCCAGTTAGCTCTGTTGCCTTAAATATATATATATATATATATATATACATATACATGTATATATATATATATATATATTCTAGTTTAGAGAATTTCCCTAAATTCATTAACTTAAAATGGTCTGTGACCTCATGACATAAGTCCATAAGTCATTACTCTTCTAGGACTCCAGTGTTGCCCTTAAATGATTTTTTTCACTGTTTCCCTGACCTAGAATGATAACTTTCTTGGCTCCAAGTGGGCCACATCAGTCTTGTTAGACATCAGTCTTTCATTCTCTTTGGAATTATTTGTTTGTGTCATTAGAATTTGTTATTGATAAATCTTCCATCTTGAGCAGATTTCTTATGTAGAATCATATCCTAAATGTTCTTATCGATTATCTTTTTTTCTGAATCTGATCTTCTAAAGTCTAAGGTTCTTATTACATTGTGCCTGACTTTCTCTTCCAATCTATCCTCTCTCCTTTTTTAATTCATTGATAGGTTCAAAAATTCACCTCTTAGTTAATCAGTAAGATTTTCATAGATATGTAATCCACTATTGATTATTTCCCTAAGAACACATAAAGATAATCCATCTCTCCACAAGAGATCAACATTTTACGAAGGAACATTTAAACCTTAGACTTCTAAAGGATAGGGAGACCCAAATCTGAAATAGATACCAGTTTGATGATTGAAAGTAGGGACTTGGGGCAGCTAGGTGGCACAGTGGAAAAAGCACTGGCCCTGGATTCAGGAGTACTGGGTTCAAATCTGGTCTCAGACACTTAATAATTACCTAGCTGTGTGGCCTTGGGCAAGCCACTTAGCCCCATTGCCTTGCAAAAAAAAAATCTAAAAAAAAAAAAAAGAAAAGAAAGTAGGGACTTTAAAAAAGAAAGAGGATATAGGAAGTGATACCTGGCTAAGAAGATGGTATTAGAGATCAGCATTTGGATTTCTGGTAAGACTGTCAGTTACTCTCAACTTGGTTTAACCCATTTGCAGAGGTGGCTTTGCCAGGGTGCATGCTACAGCTTCTTGGAGCCACAAGTCAGAATTGAGTGACAAGTTGACCAAAGGTGGATGAGTAGCCCTGAAAAGGGCTCAGCAATCTCTCACACCTGCACACCCCATATTCCCTGATGTGGAGGGTGTCTTTATCAGAAGGATCATACTCACATACCCAAAAGGGTGTGAATTCCTCCTATCCCAAGATGAAGATCACAATCCATATACATCTATACATTCTGTGTGACTCATATTCATGTCCTCTCATGGGTTTGGCACAGCAGTCTGTACGTCAAACATAAGACCTTCCTTGCTTTCCTCTGACAATGAGAAAATGCTAGTGAAGCACTCTAACTGTCGATCTGTCATCCTGGGCTTTTAGTTTCTAATAGACCCATCTTCTCTTCCTGTCATACAATGCCTTGATGACATGTGTTACTCCTGTTCTTCACTGGTTATATGTTGAGCTTGCTCATGTTCTCCTCCATTGTGTGGTACCCATTTATAATTCTTTGGAGGCCACTATGCCTCCTTTTATATAGCAACATTGATAGAAAGCTCATACTGAAAGTCGTCTGGGCCTTTGTTTTTGAAGAAAGTTCAAGGTTAATTAAAACAACCTTATCATTTCCCAAAGACAATCTAACCTACTCTCTTCCTCCTATTCAATTTTGGCCCTGATACACTGTATGTCTGAGATAAACTCCTTCATTCATTTGTTCTTTTATATATCGATGATCAGGCCAAGCTCCTTTAAAAAAGTATAGATTTCTTCTTGGAGCCTCTCAGTGTTCCAGGGCTTGATGCAATTAGCACAATGTCATTCAAAAATAGGAGTATCTGTAGGTTGTCATCAGTCATACTGAATTTTCCTGAAACTTGAACTCTACGTAGAATTGCCACCATCACTGTAATGAACATCTTTGGCAAGCATACATTTCCCTATTTCATGCCTCTGTTTCTGGGAGTCATTGAACAAAAACTGCCTTTGTTTTTATATCTCATAGGAAACCTTGAGTGATTTTGAGTGTTGAAAAAGACACCTTGGGGGGAAAAACTTGTAAAGCTACATTTTGTTCTACCAAATCAAAAACTTTTTTTGCTATCAATAAATAAAAACAATGGGATTTTACATTCCTCACTCAGTAGTGAAACAAGGAGAAATATGGAAGGCTATTGAATATCACTTGTGAAGCCTACTTGTTTACTACTAATGCTTTCCTTGAGAATGCCCTCAACTGGTGCAAAGATGTCTTATAAAGATGTTAGCACTTATTGATATTTCTGTCATTTTTTAGTTATTAACTATACTTAATATTAATCCCTAATAAATTTTTCCATGCTTTTGCTATTTTCTCCTCCTTTAGAGAGCTATAAACTACATAGTAATAAATAATTATATTAATTCTCCAGTATTCTCAAACATAGATCCTCTCTCTCTCTCTCTCTCTCTCTCTCTCTCTCTCTCTCTCTCTCTCTCTCTCTGTCTATCTGACTGTCTGTCTGTCTGTCTGTCTGTCTGTTTCTCTCTCCCAGCCCAAGACTCTATCCACTGAGTCACCTAACTTCCTCCTAGGCAAACAGAGGTCAAATAGATAGTGTTTGAGGACAGATTTTTAACTCAGGTCTTCCTGCCTCCAGTGGAGACATTCTATCTACAATGCTACCTAGCTATCTTCTGGCTGAGTCGTTTGTAATGTATGCCTATCATTTTTGCTTCTCCTTCCTTTGACCTTTACCTAAATGTTCTCTACCATGTTGGTGTCACAGGACATTTAGATTTTTCCTGACAAAGAAAGAAGGTTCATACAGAATACCTTATAGCCTAAATTTAACAGTAGTTAAGTGACATTATCACACTGATGAGGCTCAGGAACTGCTGTCATGTATGAGAAATGTCCAAGAGAGAAGTAATGGCTACAGGTCCTTGGGAATTTCTGACTTGAATGTTATCTTTCTTTTATGTAGTCACCAGGGCTCCAGGACTCCACTCTTGCTCTGGGAATACGTAAGTCAAATTATGTCTGAGGTGGAGCATAAACTACTGACAGGTTTGTTCTGAAGTGAAACCATCCAAAGAGGATGTCTTCCTCCTTTTTAAATGCTAGAGTAATCTACCTTCATAGAAGGCCACAGGCAGCTGCCTTGCAATACTTTTCCCCTACTATATCATTCAGGAACAAAAGGCAGAATGCAATCTATATGACAGACATAGCTCATCGATCCATGAGATGAACAGGCAACTCTGTGCACCTCACCACAATACACACCTGTATGGCCCATCCCCACACTTGTTTCTGTACCATTGCAGACCTTGTGCTATGCAGTTTGCTGCATCTAGATATACCCATCAATGCAGGACCACTTCCTCATTGAGGAACAATAAGTAATAACTCATAACAATGATGATGTGGGCAGAAAGGAAATCCCTCAATCAGAGCTATATGATCTTGAAATGGTGAATCCACGGCCATAATGTACTTTTTCTGTAATGGGCTATAACAAAGTAGGAGAAATTTGTTTCAGTGGATAACCATATGAGGTCATGAATATTTCTATATGACTGTTTCTAGATATTATCTCTTATGAATAATTCAGTGTCCCCATGACAATTTTTCTTTTCATATATTTTAGGCTGAGATATACTCTTGCATTTTTCCCTCTCTTAGAGTTTCTAATCCAAAAAGCTTTTTATTCCCTACTCCTGTCCCTAACTTCTTGTAGGTACCACCTTACTCCCCTCTTTTTTTCTAGAAGCTCTCTCACCCCCTCACCATATCTGGATAGATTAAAACTAGAGGCTCCAATGGAGAAACCTCTAGTTATCTAGTATTTGGTGCCTATCTATCTCTGACTTCAGGGTTGAAATTCAGAATGTTGTGCCACTGTAGCAGCCCTAATCTAGTTCAGATCTCTCCCATTCCCATAAACTTAGGGAGACACTTATTCTGAAATTCTCCTGAAACATAAAACCATGAATCTTAGTGGACTTCTTAGTGGACTTAGATGGACTTCTTCCTATTCCTCCCTCCATAACCTGAAGACCACAAGGCCCTAGAGCCCCTGGCAGCATACCTAGTTCCATTCCTTCCCTAACTCTTTCTAGTCTCAGTTTGGAGTGTTAAATTCAGTTCCAGTGTGAGAGAAACTAAGCTGTCCTAGTTTGGTGATATCAGTGCCAATGAGTGGGACCAGCTGTAGTAACTCTCTCCTCTTGCTGTCCCTGCCTCTTGTTCCCTTAGGTATCTCAAAGTATATTATGTGTTCTTCCTCTTTTGACCTTCACTTAAACAAGTCAAATAAAAGAGTATTTTGTTTTTAGCATTGAATGATTTGGTTAATTCTGTGAAGTCCTTTTAGTTCCAACAACAGACTTTGATATAATGTAAATATTTGCTGGTTTTTGTGGAATCTGACATAGCAACTGAATTTGGACAATGTTCTCCCTCTCCCTGCCATTCCTGACTTAAAGCTCTCTTGATCTGATCTGCAAGTCTCTAGGCAAAGAGCTTCTTCTCAGACTTTGACAGATGTGCTTCATTTCTGACCAATTGTTCATCATTCTTGTAGTTTTTAAGTCATGGTTCAGAAACCCAAATGTTAAACTTCAATGCCCTCTTCTTAGCCAGTTAACTCATCTTATATCCTCCCTTCTCTCCTAAAGCCCTTACTTTCAATCATCTGTGACAACATTAATTCAGAATCTTTGGTATCCTCCTTTCTTCGGAAGACTGGGGCTCATGGGTCCCCTGCTTTAACTTCATGAAATGCTCTCTAAACAAACATTTTGGGGAATAATAAAGTGACTTTGGACCTCTACATGAATAATCACTGATGTGATGAGATATCTCTCTCTCTCTCTCTCTCTCACACACACACACACACACACACACACATGTATGTGAGTCAAGACAAATCAAAAATCATTCAGTAAGTGCTACTATGTACCAATGACTGCTCTAAGTTCTGGGAATATAAAGAAAAGGAAATCCTGCCTTCCAGAAACTTACAATCATGTGTGTTTTTGTGTATGTTTCTGATTAGTTGAGGAGAGAATTTTTTTTTAAAAAATGGAGGATAGTTCTGAAATATCACTTTAATAATCTCTAATGTCCCAAGGTCACAGACTAGGCCAGGTAAAAGAATCTGAGGGAAATGTATTAGATACTCATGAAGCCTAAGAGTCATCTGGTTATAAACTGGAAAAAGAATTTGTTTACCAATTTTCTTAGACCTCCATCCAATTTATGAACATTCTTTTCCTTGTAAATAAATTATGAATGTTAAAAGTAAAAAAAAATGGATGGAGTTTGAGAATAGAGAATAGAGGCAACTAGATGCTGGTTCTGTCCTCATAAATGTATGGTATCAAAGGAGTTGAGGAAGAGAGAAGTAGGGACCAAGATCAAGTCAGGCACTGAACTTCTACTTATTATGGTATTAAGTTTGAATAGATATATGATAAAAATGAAGGGTTTTTCCCCCAAAGATAAGGAAGGTATGGACATGCTGATAAGCAACAGAGAAGAATCTGTGAACAAGGAGAGAATAAAATTGGGGGTGATGAAGTGGGAAGAATGATAAAATGGGTAAGCTCCCAGAAGAGACTGGAGAAAATAAAAAGGGACCCAAGGAGAGCAGCTAGGCTTGGCAAGATACAGAAGAGCTTTTTTCCCTAAGAGTCTAAAGCAAAAGGAGGCAAGGGAAAAAGCACCATGTTCAGGAGATTTGAGGTGTATAATTGGGGGGGTGGTGCTCATAATGAATGACCTTAAGGCTTTCAGAGAAGTGTTTAGGTAAGATATTGCCACATGTAGGTTTAGGTATGATACTGCCACATGTAGTCTATGCAATCGCATGGGTCTTCTATTAGTAGACAACCACACCAACCCTCACTCTTCTCTATCTGAAACTGTCTCATTTCCTTATTAATTCTAATTTAAGGTTCTAAGGCAATCAAACACTATGTTCTCCTATCTCATAAATAGAAATGCACAATCTTTTTCATTAATTTGTTAACTCTGCACCCTTCATCAATTTATCAATATAGAAATCTTTTTCAATAAGCTTTCTCTCTTCCTTCTCACAGCTCCTCCCTCCTCATATTCCTTCTTCATCTCTGTCTCAGTTTCTGTCTGTCTCTCTGTGTGTGTCTCTTTGTCTGTGTGTGCATGTATGTTTCTCTGTCTCTGTCTTTCTCTGTGTGTGTGTCTCTCTGTCACTCTGCATCTCTCTGTCTTTCTGTCTGTCCCTCTTTGCCTCTCTCTGGCTCTTTATCTACCTCTCTCTTTCTCTCTGTGTGTCTCTGTGTGTGTGTCTGACTCTATCTCTCTCATTGTCATTTTCTCTGTCTCTTTGTCTCTCTCTTTCTATCTGTCTCTGTGTCTATCTCTGTCTCTGTCTATGTGTGTGTGTGTGTGTATCTCACTGTCATTCTCTCTATCTCTCCATCCCTTTCTGTCTCTGTCTCTGTGTTTCTCTCTCTCTCTCTCTCTCTCTCTCTCTCTCTCTCTCTCTCTCTCTCTCTCTCTCTCTCTCTCTCTCTCTCTCTCCCTCCCTCCCTTCCTCGCTCCCTCTTCTCCTCCTGGTATTGTTTTCTGATCAGGAGGAAAGGGGGTATAGATGATGAGAGGAAATTTTGAAACAGTCACTGTGGGGAGTGCGATAATCAATTAGGGGACAGTACAAGGTTTGATACGTAACAGTGAAGACAGTTCAGATTAAATTAAAAATTTTAGTGAACCCAGAAAGCATAGTTTTGTAATTTTGTTCATGATCATTTAGTAGTCTTTGAGAAGACAAATCCAAATCTAAAGTTGGAATTTGGCAAAGAATCAATTAAAATAAAACAAGAGATTCAGGGGTAAAGTCCAGAGTACAATTTGATAGTCTTAATGGGCTTACATCAATGCTATTTGCTAAATGATTTAACAGTGTAACAATTAATTCAAACTGAACTATTTCAAAAATTTATTGGCTTTGAAAAAAAAGTACAGTCAGAGTTACTTTTATTCATCAATGCAACTGTTGACTCCATAAAACACTGAAAGCACAGCCTCACCTTCCATTTCTCTCAGGATAGGAAAGTCTCTTAAGAATTTTCTTTAAGATATCTTATCTAGCTGAGTGAAGTAAGAAGAATCAGGAGAATATTGTACACATTAACAGTAACATTTTGAGATGATCAATGATGGTGGATAGAGCTGCTCTCAGCAGTTCAGTGCTCTAGAACAATCCTGAGAGAGACCTGTTTTAGAAAATGCCATCCACAAGCAGAGAAATGATGGAGTCTGAATGCAGAGCAAAGCATACTATGGTCACTTTTTAAAACTTCTTTTATGTTTTTTTCTTTTTCAAGATTTTTTCCCTTTAGATCTAATTCCTCTTTCACAAGCTAATATGAAAATCTGTTAAGCATCACTGTACATCTATAACCTATATCAGATTGTTCCCTGCCATGGGGTTGGAAGAGGGAAAGGAGGATAGGAGAAATATGTGGAACTCAAGAGTTTGCAAAAGGATAAATATTGAAAGTACCTTTGCATGTAATTTGTTGCGGTCCACTCTGGGCAGCCGGGTCTCAGTTTAATTCACACAACTCTTCGGGGAGCTCCGCCAGACATGTCGCGCATGTTCAATAATGAAAGTAAGCCAGTGAGAGATAAGCAAGGAGTTTATTGCAGGTATATGCTACATCTCTGACTCACATAGTTGAAATAAGGGTATATATAAGCCTAGTCCCCTTGTATCAGCATCCCTCATCTCCAGGCCTGTGGAAGTATAACGGGTATGCCACAAAAGGTCTGTATCCTGGAAAAATGTGGAATCTTCAACAAGATAAAGATGAAAGGTAGAGAGATAAGTACCAGAACTCCTTCCTGGGACAGTTGAACAATATGAGGATGAAAGGCAGAGGGATAAGGACAAAAGGTCCTTCCCGAGAATATTCAACAAGATAAGGATGAAAGGCAGGAGAACAAAGAGAGAGAAGGGCCAGAGCTCCTTCCTGAGTTCAGAGCACTCTGGTATGGACCTTCCTGTTGTCCCAGGTCTCAATGACTCTCAGGATGAACTCCTCATGGCCACATACTCTATCTATTATCCCCTTACAGTAATTGGAAAAAATAAAATGACATAAAAAGATATCTATAGCATATTTTCTCCACAGGATAAGATTTAATACAATATTCTTATTATCTCTTCATACCTTCCCAAATAATGACATTCTCTCTAGAAAAAGTTCTCTTAGGCCTTTCTTCTGTGTCTAACACCATCTCTGGGATATGATAATTAACTCTTCCCAGGTAACAATTAACCTACCTTTCCCCAAAATTCCATTGCCTCTCTCTTAAATATCTACTGGTCTATTCAAAGTCCCTGCAAGAGAAGTCATTTAAATCATGATTTTAGGAGTATGAGGAAAAGATTTCTGATCAGGAGGAAAAGGGGGAAGTGGTATAGATGATGAGAGGAAAATTTGAAACAGTCACTGTGGGGAGTGTGATAATCAATTAGGGGACTGTACAAGGTTTGATATGTAACAGTGAAGACAGTTCAAATTAAATTAAAAATTTTAGTGAACCCAGAAAGCATAGTTGTGTAATTTCGTTCATGATCATTCAGTAATCTTTGAGAAGACAGATCCAAATCCAAAGTTGGAATTTGGCAAAGAATCAATTAAAATAAAACAAGTGATTCAAGGGTAAAGTCCAGAGTACAATTTGATTGGCTAATTACATTGCTAAGATATTAAAGAACGTGAACAGAGTATAGTATAGGTTGATATTGGTAGCTTGGAACAGCAGGAGTGAGTAAAATAACTAGACTTTGGGATGGGGATTAAAAATAAGTATAGGAGGGATGAGACTCTAGGATGTAGAGAGCATAATATACCTGGATAGGTATATTATGAACCTCAAGTTCCTGAAAAGAGTCTGGAAATATCAATGAGCAACAAGAAACATACCAACTCCTTCTCTTGGGCCAGTGGGGGAGGGGAGGAAAGAAAACAGCATGATAAAAAGTGAGAAAGTTAGGTTTGGAGTCAGAAGACCTAGGTTCAGATCCTAAGTCTGCAACTTATGTGTGAACTTGGACCAACTTATGTGGATGACAGCTTCTTCATCTGTAAAATGAGGGGTTGGATTGTATAAACTCTAAGGTCCCTTCCATCTCTAAATCTATGGTCCTATCTTTCTTCTCTCTTAGTCTAAATTTAAGATCTGCCTCTGACATATACCAGCTAGTGAACTGAGCAAGTCATTTAACTCTTTAATGACCCAAACAACTCTTTAAGTACAAATAAGCTGCTGATTTCCATTGATAGAATGTCCATGTAGGAAGATCCCAGCAAGAATGAAAGCATATATCTGGACCTCCTCCAAAAAAATTTTCACAAGGAAAAATATAATCTACATATCTACAAAGGGTGTGATCTGAAAAAAGTATAAGAAATCTCTTGTTGCTCAGTAATATCCATTTGGAGTTTTCTTGGCAAAGATACTTGAGTGGTTTTCCATTTTCTTCTATGGTTCATTTTACAGATGAAGAAACTGAGGCAAACATGGTTAAGTAACATATCCAGGGTCACACAACGAGTCAGTGTCTGAGGCCAGATTTGAACTCAGAAAAATGATTCGTCCTGACACCAGGCCCAGCATAGTCCACTGTACCACCTAGCTGCCCTAAGAAATCCATAGTCTCTACTAAATGTATCTAAAATAATTCTCCCAGACCCGAGGAACTCAGTCTTACACAGTACTATGTAGCATAATAGATTTTTTAGAAAGATCTGACTTCTTTTCTTTGCACTTAACCATTAAGTAAGAATTCTCTTTTGTTGAGTTGTATCCACTCAATTTCTAGCATTCTAGACTAAAAGTTTGTGCATTGTAATATGCCTAAGAACTCTCCACTAATTGCTCTCATAGAATTGAATTTGGGTCTCAATCCAATTAATTCTATCAGTCCCTCTCTCCTTCTTCCTTATCCCAAGAGCTAACTAGACTACTTACCCTCACCCTCTTCCATCCAGAGGGAGAAAAGGTACCATTATAGAATCATAGATTGAGAGTGGGATAGGACCTTAGAGACTATCTGGTACATCCCTCTTGTTTTCAGATGACGTTGCACAAGATGTACTGATGTACAAGAAAAGTTAAATTCTTTGTACAAGGTCAAGGAAGTTAATTATTTATTCTGGGAGAAATGATTAAGTGCCAGAACAAGTGAGTAATAACAAGTTCTGGCACTATTCTAGATGATAAAAATCAAAAGGAATGGATAGGAAAGGAAAGGAGAGGAGAGGAGAGGAGAGGAAAGAGGAGAGGAGAGGAGAGGAGAGGAGAGGAGAGGAGAGGAGAGGAAAGAGGAGAGGAAAGAGGAGAGGAGAGGAGAGGAGAGGAGAGGAGAGGAGAGGAGAGGAGAGGAAAGAGGAGAGGAGAGGAAAGAGGAGAGGAGAGGAAAGAGGAGAGGAGAGGAAAGAGGAGAGGAGAGGAGAGGAGAGGAGAGGAGAGGAAAGAGGAGAGGAGAGGAAAGAGGAGAGGAGAGGACAGGAGAGGACAGGAGAGGAGAGAAAAGTAACAGTTTTTGCACTTAAGTTTACATTCCCCTTAAGGATATGATTTCTCTCTCATCACATTCAACTGAGATCAATGTGCACCATGGAAACAATGTAAAGACTAACAGAATGCCTTCTGTGGGGAGTGGAGAGAAGGAAGTAAGAAGGTGGGAGGGGGAATTGTAAAATGAAGTTTACATTCTGGGGCTGCTAGGTGGTTCAGTGGATAGAGCACCGGCCCTGGAGTCAGGTGTAACTGAGCTCAACTCAGGCCTCAGGCACTTGATAATTACCTAGCTGTGTGACCTTGGGCAAGCCACTTAACCCCATCGACTTGCAAAAATAAAAAATCTAAAAAAAAGTTTACAAACCCACACACCCAGATAAGTAAACTATATAAAATAGTTGTAAGTAGGGCACACACTGTGAAGGTAAGCAAGCCTTTACTGAATCCATGGGTTCTAAGAGGAAGAGATAAGGAAGAACAGCATTCCAGCCTCTGGAGACATCCTATACAATGGAGCAAATGTGGAGACAGGAGAAAGGAGCAGCTATAGGCAGACTTGACTTATTGACTGCAAATCCTTCATCCTTCATCCTGCCCACTGTATCAGTCATATCAAGAGTAAAGCATTTCAAATCATCTTCAGATTTAAGAGGCTTCCTCACCCCAACCTCATAGAAGCTTCAAATTGCCTGTCCACATACACATGTATACATACTCTTCTGACACTATGATTGTAAAATGTACTCTTAGTGGGCCACACCTACTGAAATATTTAATATATCCTTCTAGGAAAATAGTAGAGAAAGAATAATGAATTTGGAGTCAGAGGGGCCCATGCTTCTGTGTTTTTGCATCCTGGGTTTAAATTCTGAATTTGACACTTATAATATTTATCAATATGACTGAATAAATTAAACTTTTTTGGACTCCAGTTTCTTCATGTAGAAAATTAAATTTAACAAGCTTAATTCTATGAGCATATATTAAATGCTTAGTCCATGGCAGGTACAGCATTGGATAATGACAGCATTGGATAATGGACTAGATAATGGACTGGATAATGAATGTCTAAAATCCCTTCTAACTCTAAATCTATTATATTCGAAACTAAAAGGTGAAAGGATCGAGAATCCTTCCCCTTTAGCAGTGGAGGTAGGAATAGTATATATTTGGTCCCCTTTGTGAAATTTGAAGAGACTAGTGATATTTCCTTAAGCCAACCTCAAGCTCTTAAAGGAAATGGGATCCCTTTAAAACCAGGACAGTGTGGAGAGTTGTTCTGTGGGGCTCAAATCCTATACTACTTCTGACAAGTTTAGGTAGCTGGAGAAATGATCCCCTTGTGCAATGGCCTGGAGTTAACCTTGAAAGAGTTATCTGTGGCTGAAGGGCAGACAACAACTCCTTATAAGCTCCCAGGTCAGTCAAGGTCCTCCTGCTGATCCTTTTAACTGAAACACCTGAAGGATGCTCAAAGGGTTAACAAACCCTTGTTAAGTGGTGCTGAATAAGGTTCTAAGTCCCTGGATGGAGCAAAAGGAAAAAGATGTGGTTTTCTGCCCCTGAGGTCCTTCAAGATAAACAATAGCAGAGTGAAAGAGAACATGTTTGAATGCATGGATGCAGAGAGAAAACAATAAAGGAACAAACCCTAATGAGGGGAGAGTTAAAAAGGAGCTTTTCCTGGAGTAGGTATGCTTTACCCTTGCACTTGTAATATTGATTGAGGAGGGTAAAATAGTAACTATAAGTTGGAGAAGGTGAGGAGTGAGAAGCTGGAGGGGGTTTCAAATCTATATTCAGGTAGATTTGATTACATACAAACCACTCTAAAGTATTCAAGTTTTCACCCCAAAAGCTTCACTACAAAAAATTTCTTTTTTCCCATTATGCTAATTATCTTGGTATCTATTGATTGCATTTGCATGTGAAGTGGGACAGTGCTTTTTTAACTGGCATTTTTGCATGTGCATTTTAATTAATCCACTTGCAGTAGGACAGTGATTAGAGGGCGGGTATGGAAATATTACCACTCTCCAGCTAATAGAATTTAGTACAACCTGATGGGGAGCCAAGCCTGCAGCCTCGACAACCAGCAAGTGGGGACCTGGGGAGCAAAGACTAGGCCCGATGTACTCATTAACATTGATGCCTAAGCCAGAAGAGCTCAGACTTTGGGGGAGGGGAGTTTTGAGCCTTAGAGGTCCCCCAGGTCACACAGAAGCAGTCACTTTCAGTTTGGAAGATAGTCTTAGGTCTTCCGATCTCAAATCTTCTCTAAAAGCAGGATAATTGAATAATTCCAGGATAGAGTGGAGAGGTACCAGTTCTGCTCTGATCCCCCCCCCAGACCTTGACCCTGCTCTTTTGGGGTGCTGGCAGGACCTGAGGAAACCAATGGTCTTTATAAGTCTGATTCCAGAGGTCATTAAAACTGACTTTACTGAGGAGAAAAATGAGTTAAGAAGAAAGTTAGAAGATCTTGTTTGATGAGACCCAGGTAAGCTTCCATTTCCATATTAGTAGAACTAGAGGACCCCAATCATCTCTCATTTCACAAAGAAAGACGAATATAGAAGGAAGTGATTTGCCCAGGGTTACATAATAAGGAGCAAATCAATACACCCCCTTGCCTTCAACTTCATTGTCAAGTCTGTTTGCCTTTCCCATGTCCCTTTCTCCTCCTCTCAGAAAGCTCCTGAAGTTGAGAGGTCCCACATAGTCTATGTGCTCTCTTCTAAGACTTCATGTTCTGTTCCAATCCTAGTCAGCTGTCTTGTACATGTAAGGTCTTGAAAGGAACCAATCATGAGAATATAAACAGATTATTTACATATACCTATAAGAATAAAAATATCTTTGTATATCTCCTGCACTACAACAGCCATCCATGGACCCAAACCTATTGCTGAGCGGCATAGATGCTTTGATACACTCTATTTCTGACCTAGCTTGTTTCTCCTTACCTTAGTCCTCTCCCTCTAACTCTTCTCAGGGGCCCACCATATTGGAGTTGACCCTGATATGGATACCCATTCAGACTTAACCCACTGCAACTCAGAACTCCAAAACTCTCCACCAGACTTTTCCTACAAGTATTATAAGAATTTACTGCCATTCTCAGCTAAATATTCTTAGAATAATAATTCAAAGAATATGTTCCATTCAGGGCCAAATGCAAGATTTTGAACCAGTGAACTCCTCCTAGTGATGCCCGGTACTCAAATAGACCTATCATCTCAACAAGATGGATATTCCATTTGACTACACAGATCACAACCGGCTCAACACCTTTTAATCCAATATTACTTTTGTCTATGTCTTCCCATGAGTTCTCCACATGGAATCAATCCAATGTGCTGAGGACCTTCCTTCATTTCTTTTGATATCACAAGGATACCAATGGAGTATATACAGGCCATCCACAGTAAACCCTTGTTCTCACCAAGGTAACCAGCCCATTTTGATCTTCTATTTCTTTAATGACATCTATCACACTGCTTTTCCACTGTGATTCTTTTTATGCATTTCAACTTGCTTGTACCCACCATGCCCTCCCCATTGCCCTCTAGATGATGCTTATTTTAATTTAAGTTTCATGACTCACAACAGTACAATAACACAGATAGAATTTTGATATTAGAAAATAGATCTTGTTTCAGGGAGAAATCTGTCTTTAAAAGGAGGTTTTTAAAAGTGCTTTGCCATTTCCAAAGGTAATCCAGACCACTCACCTCCTTCTCTTCAATTCTTTATCCAAATCATTATCCATCTACTGTGTATGCTAAATAAATAGTTTCCACACCCACCCCTCTAAAAATCTCTGGCAGTCCACATTTGGTTCAGAGGTCAATGTAGGACACTCAGAAACTAGCTGATTCCTAAGATCTCTTCTAGTTCTAAAATTCTATGAATCAATGAGGCTCTGTATGGAAAAGCCAGGAACTGGAAAAGGAATATGAATCCCCCAAAAAAATCTCTGGAATGATTTCAGGGGATTCATAAACTTGGACAGAAAAAAAAATTAACACCTAACAAAATGTTTCAGTTCCTTCACTTATTCAATAATTCAAGGGTTTATTGGCTTTACCAGACTAAATGAGGAGTCCATTACACATAAAAGGTGAAAACCCCTGAATCAGAGGATATATACGTGTGTGTGTGTGTGTGTGTGTGTGTGTGTGTGTGTGTACATAGCACTGACCTTCCTCCACAGCCCTAGGACATCTGTTTAGATTCAGTTGGAAACCATCTTGGAAGCTGGTTTCCATCAAGCAACTACCTACATTGAGAGGGAGTCTTTTCTCATCCCCCAACTACAAATTATCAGGGTTTGGCTTTGAAAACTGACAACCCACAGTGAATGGTGCATGTCAATACCTCATCTGCCTTTTTGGAACACAGCTCAGGGAGGAGGGCCAGCAGGAATAAGGGAGACCTAGGTTCTTCACAAGGGGGATGGGATTGTTCCTGCCCCTCTCCTAGGTCCTGATTCCTAGGATCCCTAAATTTCCTTTCCACTTTTTAACATTCCATTTGATTGGGAAGACATGGTCATAAATTTCCCAGTGATACTGAGCATATGTGGGGATGAGGGGGAGGAATTTTAGTACAGACAGATTAAACAACAACCTCAGAGTTGCTCCAGCCTCCATGAGGACCCCCAAACTAGTCCTGATTACCATAACTTAGAAGAGATGAAAGAACAGAGGGCCTGGAGTAACAATTCCCAAGTTGAATTCAGGGTAACATTTATTTGTGACACTGAACAAGTCACTTCACTCCTATGAGCCTCTATTTCTTCATCTGAAAAATGAGGGTGATTAAGGCTTAGGAATACCCAGACCCCTGCCCTTGTTTATTTGACTACAAGAGAAATACCAAGAGGAGCCAGGAAGGATCTTTCCCATTGAACAGTTGCATCTACTGTTTTCCAGACATCTACTGAAAACTTTATAAATGTTAACTCAAAGATAATATTTTAAGCTCAAGATCAAATAGAGAATCAGATCAAAGTATCATTGATCCAATATGCAGCACACTGGGCTACTCAGTGTCATTTTTTGGACCATTGCCCTCTTCCTCCTCCTTGGAATGTGACATTCAGGTAAAGGAAAGTGTCCATACTGGCCATTGTCCTCAAAATACCAACATTGAGGGAGACTCTCTTGCAGGACTCACAAAAAAGTACAAAAGTACAAAAAAGTACAAAAAAAAAATGCAGCTCAAACAGCCACCTGACCAACCCCTCTCTCTAAGAGAGAAATGGGCCTCATAACATCCACCCCCACCAAAGACCCAGGCTTCTCTACATGAGTCTCTGAGGACAATCAATGAAGATATTTTTAAGTGTTTTCTCTTTCTCTTTCTCTTTCTTTTGGTGATCTCATCAACTCTCATCTCTTAGGTGCTTAGAATTACATATCCAGACCACCTACATATCCAGATCTCCTCTCTCCTACCTCCCACACCTCCAAATGCCTGCTGGACATTCTTATCTTGATATTTCATAGGCATCTACCACTCACCATTTTAATCCAGAGGTTCCAGTTCCATGCTCTACTATGAGGAAAGCACAATAAAAATCATGAGGTTGGTTAGTAATAGTTGGTAGTACTACTTTCTCTCTTTTTTGCCCCCAGGACAGGTAC
This sequence comes from Macrotis lagotis, assembly GCF_037893015.1. NCBI lineage: Eukaryota > Metazoa > Chordata > Mammalia > Peramelemorphia > Peramelidae > Macrotis > Macrotis lagotis. Next base: position 790,562,225 of record NC_133658.1, read on the forward strand.
TCAGGTAGTTGTAGGTAAAATTCGTCTTTGCCAATCCTCCTCTTTCCTTCCTTTTTCATGATCCATTTTCCTCCCACTGTTTCCCACTTCCTAGATTCCTAGAAGTCTCATGCTGCCCCATTCCTTGTCAGAGACAACATCTGGCAAACTCATTCAGTTAATGAGTTAGAGAATTAATGTGTCAGTCCTTCTAGGGGTATTTGCATCTTAAAAGAGAGTCTTAGGAAGAAGATAAGATTAACGCAAGGGATGTTTAACTAATACTGTGATTTTAGACTGCAATGGAAAGATAGATCTTTTTTAGGTAAAAGAGGTTGTCTCTGTTCCCCTCAAATCATTTCATGAAGGCAACCATCAATTCTATATGCCTAAGACCAGTCCATTTGGCACTCATCTCACTATGTCCATTCATTCACCTTGCTATAGCCCTGAGGAGGAAGAAAAATGGAGTGGAAATTAGAATGTCATGGACCTTTTATTCAATGTCACTCATACTTGCAAAGCTGGAATGAACAGTTAGCAAACAAGATGACAGCATTCATAAATGTCTTGTCACATTAGAGAACATTGGACTAAATCTAAAAAGACAAAATATAAAAGGGATGAATGTAAAATATGCTTAGGTTCAAAAAATTGGTTTGATAGATACAAGATGGGGTAGATATGGTTAGGATGAAAAAGACCTGAGTCTTTTAATAGGCTTAAAGCTCAACATGTCAGCAGTGTGATACAGCAATCAAAAAAATAAAAACAGCAACAACAAAAAGCTAATACTATCCCAGTTTGCATTGAGAGACCAAACTATTATCCTAGGTAGAGCCAAAGAGTTAAAAATAACTGGGTTCTACTCAGATGTCCAATACCCATTGGCTGTTAAGCTTGGACAGAACAACTTCTCAGTGAACCAGACACTTCTCTGGGACTATAAGTCATAGTATGAGTACCATAACATTGGCAGAGGGAATTTCCTCACTTTAATTTCCTTATGCCAATAAAATCACTGGTCCAATCCCACCTCCTATCTCCCACATTCCTCTTCTCACCCCCACAAAGAGCCAAAACAAGTCATAATGTATTCTGCCTTGAGTCAACCCTGGACATTTATTACCTATGTGATGTCCAAGCCATAACATCTTCATTTGTCAATTGAGGGAGTGGAACTAGTTATTCTCTGAGGTCCTTGCCACAGCTCTAGTTCCTATGACTAACAGTGAACTACTTGTGAAGTGTTATGGTCAGTTCTGACCATGACAGTTTAAGAAAAGATATTGGTGTAAAGAAAAGACTGATTAATGAGGGCCCAGTCCTCAAAGTGTGTGCATGCACCATATCTGCTGCCTATGGACAAGGAGGATGGGCTAGCCTGCTTCTGGAGATTCTCAAAGGAAGAATTGGCTTACTTAATAGTGTTACAAGTTAATGTTTAATGTTAATTTTTAATATGGTTTTAATCCTGCTGACCCAGAATTGAGTGCTTATGCAAATTTCCTGATGATAAATGAGGCAAGAATTGTGATGGACCTCTAGGTAGTGATAAGGATACTCTGCCATGCCCTCCTTATCTTCTCACCTGGTTGTCCTTTGTATGGCTGATGAAGTTTGTTTCAAGATGAGCAGAGTGAAAAATTCATAAGACATTGACCCCATAGTTATGAGGACAGATAAACTTATTTATACTTCTAAAAGCAGACTGTTCCAAGAACTAGCAATGGGAAAGGGGATAAGCAAAGACTTTTAAAGGAAAAATAAGCAAGAGGGGTGAGCTGAGAGGGATTGGGGAGGGCATAGGGAAGGATATCTCCAGTGCAAATGTGTTTTATAGAATCAAGAATAGTTTGCTCATTATTTGGCTAATATTCTGTTATCTCAACATTATTTTTATACCTCATTATCCCCTTCAGGGTCCAGATGATTCTGATTCTTGTCCAAGACATGAGAGTTTTGACATAATATACAGAATACAGGTTGCAAAATATGGGGAAGTTTTTGATCAAATAGAGGATATGCAAAATAGTCTATCAGCTCAAGAAGAAGCATTAAACTAGTTTTCCCAGAGATGTGACTAAAAAAACATAACATTATACAAGATGGGCTTTGTCAGGAGAAAGCATGAAAAAGTGCAAGTTTGTCTATTTAATTTTTGCCCAGTATTTCCTCATCATCATAGCTATGCATATGTTCCTTTGTTTCTCTTGTCTCATTAATTTTATTTTTTCTTAATCTTAGATGAATAATTATCAAAGATTTAGTGGACTAGATTATGACCTTGTAAGCTTTGAAAGGGCACATGATTAGCCTATATTAGATTGCTTTCTGTCGAGGGGAGAGGGATGGGAAGGGAAGGAGGGAGAAAAATGTAAATCTTAAATCCTTCCCAAAAAGATAGTTTGAAAACTACCACTGAATGTAGTTGGCAAAACAAACAAATAAAATATTTTTTTAAAAAAACAAAACTAGAGTCAGCAGGAATCTAGTTAAGACAAATGAAATCCCACAGAGTTTCTGGGGAGTTAAGAATCAAACTATTAATTAGATTATCTGGTAATCAATAAATTGATTTCCCTCCATAACTAAAAATATCAAGAGTAACCCTGTAGTACCGTAAATCTCTTCTTAAGGGAACTCCCCTAACAAGTGAAAATCAATTTTGATTGGTGGCCATTTAATGAAGATATGGGCTAAAAAGTCCAAATCTGGCCTCAGGTATTACTAGCTGGGTGACCCTGGTCAAGTCACAACACTGTTTGCCTCAGTTTCCTCATTTGTTAAACGAGCTAGTAAAGGAAATGGCAAATCATTCTAGTATCTTTGCCAAGAAAGCGCCAAATGGGGTCAAGAAGAGTTGGATACAGCTAAAAGCAACTGAACAACAGTATATATAAAAGGGTTTAAACTTGTTTTGCTTCTTCCCAGAAAGCAGATGCAAAAATGCAATGAATACAATGGGTAGAATAGAATTTTGGAGGAACATTCTGAAGAATACCAATAATAGATGCTTGAGGGAAAAATCCCTGTCAATTAGAGTGGAATGGGTTGTCTTAGTTGATGGTGATTTCCCCATCATTGGAACTGTTCAAGTAGAAGCTAAATTACCCCTTTTCAAAGATTGCAATAAAGATTCTTGATAAATGGGTGTTGAGCTACAAGCCTCTGAAGGCTTTTCCTGCTCTGATACTGTGAGTTTCTGCGATGCTGCCTTTAATTCTATTACATGCCTCTCTTTTTTTCTTTCTAAGCTGCCTTTCCATTCCCTGGTTCCACTATTATTTGCTTTCTTTTCCCCTCTCCAAAGAGACAAGAAAATGGATATTTCCTTGATATTCAAGATAATTCTAAATTAGCCACTTGCTAGTTGACTCCTCTAGAAAGGTCTTGTTGTTTCAGGTCACTCTTGGGGACAGTTTAATGCAGTGGAACGAGTACCTCTTTCAGATGTCAGGATGCCTGGATTCTTGCTACGCCTCTGCCAGCAATTAGCTGTGTGACCTTGGTTCAAGTTCCTAAACCACCCTAGATCTATCAAATGAGGGACTTGGAATCTATTATCTCTAAGATCTCATCAATATTTAATTCTCTACACTATCTAATTCTCTATAAACTTAAATAGTAGGGTGCTATTCTAAGGAGCAGCTAGTGGCACAGAGACTTGGGGCCAGGAAGACTTAAGTTCAGATTCCATTTCAGATACTTACAACCCCTGGGCAAGTCATTTAACTTTCTTTGCCTCAGTTTCCTCATCTGTCAAATGAGCTGGAGACAGAAATGGTAAACCACTCTAGCATCTCTGCCCAAAAAACCAGAAATGGAATCACAAAGAGCTGGACACAACTGAACAACCAAAAGACCTAGAAGTCTACAAGGGTACTTTTGCTTTCTCAGAGTTCAACCTTTCACACAATTATCTCAGAGTTTATTAACCTACCCATTTCCCTCCAGCACCCCTTCATTATTCAGGATAATGGTTACTACTACTACTACTACTACTACTACTACTACTACTACAACTATGACTACTACTACTACCACCACCACCATATTAGGATAATAGTTACTACTACTACTACTACTAATAATAATAATAATATAATTAACATTTTTGTAGCACTTATTAGACACTATACCAAGAGCTTTATAAATTATTATCTCATCTTCACAATAACCCATCTTCAATCATGTCAGCTTCTCTGTGACCCCATTTGGGGTTTTCTTGGCAAAAATTCTGGAGTAGTCTGTCATGCCCTTCTCCAGATCATTTTGTTGTTTGTCCTTCATTTTCAAAAAAGAACCAATGATATCACCAGGTGATGAATAAATTGAATTTCAGAGAGGTGGAGCTGCATGAAGGAATCATCCTCATTTTTTATTCCAGAGTCAACAAAGTCCAGGGGCAAGACAAAAGTCAAAGCAACCAGCAATATCTCAGAATGTTGTGAGTGACCTTGATGTCTCTGATGTCTGTCCAAGCTCTAAGAGCTCCTGTTTTAGCCTTTCATGGACATTGGAACAAATTTTTCTTATCTACCCATTTTGAGGGGGAAGGTCTTCACATGCTTAGGGTAGATACCCCTCCTAAATTGCTGATGGGTTTGAGGATATTCCCTAATCCACTTACCCTCAACCTGGTTCAGTCCATCTGCCAAGACAGTCTTACCAGGGTGTGATTACTATGCATGCTTTAGAGCTTCCTGGAGCCTCAACTGAGAGTTGGGTGACAGGTCAACACCAAAGGTGGATAAACAGCCCTGAAAAGAGTTCAGCAAGCCTCACACCAGAGGTGCTAGCACTCCTGAAAGGCCCTATGCCTATATCATTGAACAGATGAGGAAACTGCGACAAACAGGGTTAAGTGACTTGCCCAGAGTCACATAAATACTGAGACTGGATTTGAACTCAGGTCTTCCTAACTCCAGACCCAGTGTACTATTCAACGCATCATAGCTGTCTATATATTAAACTATAAGTCCATGGGGGCAGAAACTATGTCTTAATAAATTTAATTCAATTCAACAAGCATTTATTGAGTGATTAGTTTGTGCTAAACTATATAATTTAATGTACTTAATTTTAAAAATAAAAATTTCTCATGTTCATAAATATGGGAGTTCCTGGTATGGAAACTTCATCTACCAATCCAAATCACAATTCATCTGTAATTCATAGCCTTAAAGAGCTCCTTGTAGCATTGAGAAATACATATTCACTAATGGAAGCCACTAGGTAGCATAGTGAGTATTTGAAGATCTTCAAAATATGAAGACCTGAATTTAAATTTTTCCTCAAAGACCAGCCCTGTGCAAGTTATTTAATTTCTCAAACACTAACTGGGTAAATTAATTTCTCTCAACTTTCACTTTTTTCATCCACAAAATGCTACCTAGCTCAAAAGGTTATTCTGAGAATCAATTGAAATAACATGTGTACTGTGATTTGTAAAGCTTAAAAGTACTATATAAATGCTAACTATTATTATTACTAAGCATTTACTATCCCTTTTGTTGTTATTCAGGTCTTTCAGCCATGTCCAACACTTTGTGACTCTAGTTAGGATTTTCTTGGCAAAGATATTGGAGTGATTCGTCATTTCTTTCTCCAGCTTATTTAATAGATGAGGAAACTGAAGCAAACAAGGTTAAGTGACTTGCCCAGGGTCACACAGCTAGTAAATACCTGAAGCTAGATTTGAACCCAGAATTCTTGACTTCAGACCTATGCACTATGGTGCCACCCAGCTTCTCCTTCACTATCTGCTAGGCACCATACAAACTCTAGTGACACAAAACTCAAGGCTTTGTACCATCCTGTTCTGGAACTGTTGTTAGAAACCTGACTTCAGGTCTTGTTGACTTGGAGGCCCACTATCCCCCTACTCCCTGACAAAACTTTAGGACTTGCAAAACTCTCTCAACAAGAAAATCCTATGAAATGTTACAAGGGCAGATGACAAATATGCAATATGAGTAAGATAGACTCATTCTTCTCTTGTATTCATTTTGACTTCCCCCAGAGGCATACTAGTTAGGTGACCTTGAGCAAGTCACTGTCTCTCTAAGCCTCAGCTTCCTCATCTATAAAATGGAGGGTGGTAATGAGTGATAGATAGACTCAGTGACTTCTATTTTCCCTTCCAGCTCTAAATCTACAATCCATGAACTAAATCTAAGCTCTATTGCTGTGGGAATTTCCTTTACCTAACCAGATAGCAACTGGCCAAATGACATAACTTGGGAGAGTTACCTAATGTTCCAAAGGTATCATCAGTTTCCCCAGTCATGCAATTCTTAAATGTCTAGAGTAGGATTTGAACTCAGATCTTCCTGTCATCCAGTCCATTCCTCTATACAAGACACCATACTGCCTCTCAAACTCAGTTCATTACATTTAGTTTCCTACTAGCAGACAGGAGCACTGGCCCGGACAGGCAACCCTCTGTTCAGTGGTGCCATTGGGATCTTCATTCATCTATCACCTTGTCCTTGTCAGGGGCAAACAATGCTTTCATTTCTCAGACATCTGTGCCCATCTGCTTTGCCACCTTTGGAGAAGTGACCACTTATGGGATGAGTGGGAGGGCCTGGTAAAAGCTCCAGCTTGTAATTAAGGGATGCACTGCTGGGGAGGAGCGCTTCCCTGAAATATTAACAACCTGCTCCTCCTCTGGGTTAACTGCCCTCATCATGTCCTTCTAATCAGCTATGGGAAAGTTCATCACTTCAGGAGCTCAAATCTGTGTCAGGCTCACCGAGCTATTTATCTTGTTTCTAAAGTGATTGACTTCTGATGAGAGGTTGAGGGAGTTCTGGGAAACACTCTCAGATCTCAGTGCATTGTGAATAAAAGAAAAGAAATAACAGGTTTAAGCTGAGAATGAATCTAATGAAAGCTCAAGATGCAGTTTAACCCTTTCGAATGTGGCCTGTTTATTTTGGAGTTGTTAAGGTTTGTCCTTCCTCAAACCCAGATGGGAACTGTCAAGAACAGGGGGTCTCTCTGCCTAGAGCAGGGGGCTGGAAGAGATGACCTCTTGAATCACACCTCTCTATCCCCACAGTTCCATGGTTGTGATGAGTTGGGAGGGAAGTGGGGGAAGAGTAGGATAGTGGCATGAGAAGGGAAGTCATTTCCCAAGGACACTAAACAGTCCAACTGGAAGACCAAGGATAGGCATCATTCTCCAGAGGCAGTAAATTGTTGGAGCCAAGGGAGGAAAGGATTAGTCCTCGAAGCAGAATCTTTCTTTTTTAGATCCCTTTTGTCTGCTAGGGGAGGCTGCAGAGTCAAATTACGTGGAGTGGCTCGGGGCGCACTAGCCAGTGTGTCATGCAATTAACTACCTTGGTGATTGGCACCTGAGGCAGCAAGCCCACCAGTGCTGGGCAGAAGGGAGTAGGAAGAGAGGACAAGGGAGGGATAAAATAAATTTGCTGTTGAATCAATATTCCCCTTTCCCGGAGCACTCTTTCTCAGGTTTTAGTATATTCATTTGCATTTCAACCAGAGTGAGCCTAATAAAGGGTCTGCCAAAACAAATTCAGTTGCTTTGACTTTGGGAAGAGGTGGGGAAAGAAACTGAATGGGGGATCTGAGCTTATGCACCAGATACAGCAGGCAGACTCATATCTCCCAGTCACCAGGTGCTGCTCATCTTTGAGCTATGGCATGGAGAAGGGCAGGGATTCTGCTCCTGAGAAGATGATCTCTGCCTGTGCCCTACCAGACAAACTCGGGAACTACCACCCCACCTGCCCAACCCAGTTTGGGTAGCCACCTCCAGGAGGGTTGAACTTGTCTTGAGCCCTTACAAGCCATGTGATCCTACACAAATTGAAACATCTGCAAAATGAGGGGGCAGGCCGGATGCTCTCTAAGGTCCCTTCCTCCTGACAATCTGTGCTTCAATGACTTGCCCTCTCACCCACCCGGCAGAAAGAAAGGAAGAGCTGGTTGTCCGAGTTTTACCATGAAGTCCAGTTCCCATGTCCAACCAGCTCCCAGGGACCTAGAATTACAGAAGAAAACCCCTTATGAAGGGCCTATCTGGAAGCACCAGTCTGCATTCTCCTGCAGTCAGAGAGACAGACTGTAATGTCCTGTGTCTCATGATCAAGGGCATTACATAATGCCTGAAAATTCTCTTCCTCCTAGAAATGAGGCAGAAAAACATTATCAGGAGACAAATGAGGGGAAATGGTACAGAAGTTATAAAGGAAATTCAGCCCCGAGCCCTTCAAGGGAAACAATCCCACTTCTGAGTTGTTTCTTTGCTACCTACTTTCATTCACACTCAACCACATCCTAGTAAGAGGTGGAATGGATATAGGGATGGGGCACAGGAAAACGCTCACAGATTCCCTGCCCTCAGCCTACCTCAGACCCGGACAATAACATAATCCGATTATTATGAACTATATTATTAACAGTAACCCAGGAGGATCTTGCTTTTAATATGGTTCAGATTAAACTGGAAGAAAGAACACCAGCTCCTTTACACAAACCTTAACATGATTAAACCAGAAAGAGAGCCGGGATCCCAATGGGTCCTACATTGCTGTTTCCCTTTCTTCACCATCCCTCCTTCCTCCCCTTTGTAGGATCTGTGGCTGGGGACAGAGATGTATACAAAGCAATTTCTAGATTCAGACAATGGTATTGAGGTGGTTAACTTGAAAGGCTTGGGGGCTCTAGAAAAATCGATTTCCAACATCCTGTGGTCAAGGTCAGAGAATCTAGCCCCCATGCTTTCTAGGCAGGCCATCTCTTGGTGAGTCCAATTTTTAAATTTCAGAACCTATAATTTACAACTAGAATGAAAGCTTAGAAACCATGTAGTTCAGTCCCCTTCTTTTGCAAATGAGGAAACTAAAGTCCAGAGAAAAGCAGCTTGCCCAGGACCACAGAAATAGAAGAAAAGTCAGCATTCAAACCCACTTCCTGGGCCCTTCAAATACAGTTATTTTTTTCTGCCCCACACTGAATTCAATCCTCTCTTTTCATAGATGAGCAAACTGAAACCAATAGAAGTTAAGGGACTTGCCCCAGGTCACATAATTCAATTCTGTAAACATGTATTAACTACCCATGACAGATACCATTTTCTGAGGTTTCACAGATGAAAAATAGCTCCTTCCCTCATTCTCAAGAGCTAAGGCAAGGAGATAAATGTGAATGATGCAAAGCAAAAGATGATCAAGACAAAGGAAAAAAGCTGGACAAAATGTTATATGACATTGGAAAAAGAACAAGTTCATTCATGTATCCATTCAGCAGACTGTATTAAGCATCTAGTATGTGCAGATCCTTGTGCTAATCTTTGGGTCAAGTACCATGATTAAATAAAAAAAAACTTCTTTCTTCATAGATCTTACAAAGATCCAGGCACATCTATTTATATACTACATGATAAATGCACTAGAGAAATACAAAATAATATGTAAAATGCAAGAGGGGTGAAAGGAAAGAAAGTTCTGCTAACCAGGAAATTAGGAGAGGCAGAATAAGAACTTGATAGGAAAAACTCTAGCAGGAGCATTTCATGGATGGAAAAACCTGAAGTCAAAGTAATGGAGAATATCTCATGTACAGGACCAGAAAATAGATCAGCTTGACTGGAACCTAGAAAGGAAGAAATAGGAGAAAAGGCTGGATTGAAAAAGTGATGCCAGAATGTAGATTGTCTTGATGTCAGACAAAGAAGTTTGACTTTAAGTCAGTAGGAAAAAGACAACCTGGAACTCTGCAAAAGGAAGAGTATTCTGAGAGTGGTAGGAAGAAGAGATAAAAATCATAGGTATAGGGCTGGATGGGTTCTCATAGGTCATCTGGACCAACTCATTCATTTTCAAGATGAGGAAATTGAGACTTGGGGAATTTAAATGAGTATATCAAGTTCACTCAGGTAGTAAGCTCTGGAGGAAAAATTTGAACCCATAAGACCTGTTAGAAAATTATTGCAAACTTACACATGAGGAGATCAAAGCAATTCATATTCATATGAAAGATTGCTCTAAATCATTACTTATTAGAGAAATGCAAATTAAAGCTTCTCTGAGGTACCACCTCTCTCCTCTCAGACTGACCAATATGACCAGAAAGGACAATGATCATTGTTGGAAGGGTTGTGGGAAATCTGGGACACTATTACATTGCTGGAGGAGCTGTGAACCCATCCAGCCTTTCTGGAGAGCAATTTGGAACTATGCCCAAAGGGCAACAAAAATGTGCATACTCTGATCCAGCAATACCACTACTGGGTCTATACCCTGAAGAGATGATGAAAAAGGGCAAAAACATCACTTGTACAAAAGTATTCATAGCAGCCCTGTTTGTGGTGGCAAAGAATTGGAAATCAAGTAAATGTCCTTCAATTGGAGAATGGCTTAGCAAACTGTGGTATAATATGTATGTCATGGAACACTATTGTTCTATTAGAAACCAGGAGGGATGGGAATTCAGGGAAGCCTGGAGGGATTTGCATGAATTGATGCTGAGTGAGATGAGCAGAACCAGAAAAACACTGTACACCCTAACAGCAACATGGGGGTGATGATCAACCTTGAAGGACTTGCTCATTCCATCAGTGCAACAATCAGGGACAATTTGGGGCTGTCTGCAATGGAGAATACCATCTACATCCAGAGAAAGAACTGAGGAGTTTGAACAAAGACCAAGAACTATTACCTTTATTTTAGGGGGGAAAAAAAAACCTGATATCTTGTTGTCTGATCTTGCTATCTCTTGTACTTTATGTTTCTTCCTTAAGGATATGTTTTCTCTCTCTCATCACATTCGATTTGGATCAATATATACCATGAAACAATGTAAAGACTGACAAATTGTCTTCTGTGGCAGTGGGGGAGAGAAGTAAGATTGGGGGGGAAATTGTAAAACTCAAATAAAATCTTTTAAAAAAAGAAAATTATTGCAAATGTTTGAGTGGTTATGAGAATCTTAAATTAAGTTAATGATTGTGGGAATATAGAAGGATGGATAAGTTCAAGAAAACTTTTTATTTTGTTTTTGGTTGACTTGTGATCTCATTAGTATGGAAAACTCCCAGTATGAAAAATCCCTCCACTGTTTTAGAGAGTTGTCTTCAGAGCCTTCAAAGAATACAGGACAGCTAAATACCAGGAGAATAGTTTAATCTCAGTTCATTTTGACTCCAAGGTCAGCCCCCTGTTGTAGAGGCAGAATTCACTGGACTTTGTAACTGTTGTGATATGAGAGTTAAATGAAAGGGAAGAGTTCCAAGTAATCCCTTTGACTTTGACTGGTCAGATGAGGGAAGATTTCTGAAAAGAACCCACATGGGCTAGACTTAGAAGGAAAAGGAGGATTCCAATAAGTGAAGAGGGAAAAAAAAAGAATATATGGACTCAGCAAATGCACAGGTGAGATCAAGTAGCTGCTGCTAGTTCAGCTTATCTGAGTGGTGGATTTTGTGTAGGGAAGAATGAAATAAGGTTGAATGTGTTCTCACTGGGGGAGGGGGAAAGGGGAGGGAGAGAAAAACAAATCTTCATCTCAAAATGGGACAACAGAGTCATTGGAGATTTTTGAGTGATGTGGTCAAACCTGTGCATAAGAAAATTAGACTGAGAAAGGTGGATTAGGGAGGGGAGAGTCTAAAGGACTGGAGATCAGAAAGTCATTAAGGAAATTTCAGGTAAAGAGCTTAATCCATTTGACTATGACTCTTCCTATTCAGAGGCAAATTAGAAGGAAATTACCAGGATCCAAATATGTATGTGGTATCAAGGGGGCTAAATGGCTTTAAGTCAAAGGCCTATTCAAATCTCAGCCCTACCTTTATACTGGCTATTGATCTTCATCTAGAAATGTTAAATAGCTCAGGACCTCACCCACATTTAGAGAAAGAAATAAGAAGTATGAATGCAGATCAAAACATACTATTTTCACTTTTTTCTATTTGTTTTTCTTTGTCATGGTTTTTCCCTTTTGTTCTGATTGTTCTTTCAGGCCATGATCAATAAGGAAATATGTTTAACATGACTGTGCATGTATCACCTATATCAGATTTACTTGGTGTCTTGGGGAGGGAAAGGGAAGGAGAAAATTTTAAAAAATCACTGTACAACAATTGTGTAATGATCAGTGATGATAGATTTAGTTCTTTTTGGCCATACAAGGATAAAGACAATTATAAAAGACTTGTTTGGGTTTTTTTGTTTTGATTTTGCAAGACAAGGGGATTAAGTGACTTGCCCAAGTTCACACAGCTAGGTACTCATTAAGTGTCTTCGAGGGGACTTGACCTCAGGTCCCCTGACTCCAGGGCTGGTACTCTATCCACTGCACCACCCAGCTGCCCCCACTACAAGACTTGTGATAGAAACTGCCATCCACATTCAGAGAAAGAACTGTAGAGCCTGAAAGCAAACCAAACCAAACTATTTTCAATTTTTTCAAATTGATTTTATGTTTTGTCCTTTCTCGTGACTTTTCCCTTTTGTTCTTATTCTTCCTTCACAACATGACTAATATGGAAATGTGTTCAACATGATTTTACATGTATAATCTATATCAGATTAATTGCTGTCATAGGGAGGGGGGAAAGGAGGAAAGAAGACAAATGCGGAACTCAAAATCTTACAGAGAATGAATGCTGAAAACTATATGTGTAAATGGAAAAAATAAAATTTTTTAAATGTGTAAACTATCTCTTCATGTAATTGGAAAAAAATTTAAATAAATGAAATTATTCAAAACAATCTGGACAGAAGTTTCATCATCTATGAAATATCAGAGTTGGGTTTGATTATCTATAGGGTTCTTTCCAGCTCTAAACCTATTAACCTAAGTGATGAAAGTCTGAACAGGGGTGGAGAAAATAATAATAGAAATGTGGGAAGGGACAGATAAGAGAAATGTTTCAGAAATCATGTCCACAGGCTTTGACAGCTGATTAGATGTGGGTAATGAGAAAGAAAAAAAGTTTTGAGTTTAAGCAGGTCTCTACACCACTAACAGAAATGAGAAATTTGGGAGGAAGAGTCAGTTTTGAAGGAGAAATGATGAGTTCAGTTCCTTTATGACCTAACCTAGGAATCTTTTCTTGTAATTCAGCTCAGACCTCCCTCTCATTTCTATTTAAGTTCATATGGAGTTTATCCATTCAGAAATGCACATGCCATTGTGGGAAAAGTAGATACTTACTAGGGAAGAGCACACTTAAGATAGAAATGAGTGGGGGCAGTTAGGTGGCACAGTGGATAGAGCACCAGCCCTGAGTCAGGAAGACCTGAGGTCAAATCAGACCTCAGACACTTAATACTTGCTTAGCTATGTGACCTTGGGCAAGTCACCTAACCCCATTGCCTTCCAAAAAACAAGCAAATAAGAAAGAAAGATATGAGTGGCCAGAGTGAAGTGTAGGGAACTTGTGTGGCCATCTGAGCGGAGAAGCAACTCTCATGTTCAACTCCGCAAGATTTTCAGTTTCATGTGATGTATTAGTCTTTTACTGCTGGTTTCACATAGTTGTAGTCTTTGTGAGACTTTATTAGTCTTTTAATCTTAGAGATTTTCTTTGCTTCCAATTTGAGGCTTTAACTAGTTTTCAAATGAGAATGCTACCTTTTCCCCATAGGAGAAAAAGATAGAGGTTATATTATATCTCTTTCTTTAATAATGTTTGTCTTTCATTTTCAAAGATGAAGCCATGACAAGCTCGTGAATTGAATTTGAGAAAGAGGGAGCTGTGCTTCTCCTCCAGAGTCATCTGGATCCAGGGGCCCGATATGAATCAAGATTACTGAAGATGACTCTGGATTTGAGGCAATCTGGGTTAAGTGACTTGCCCAAGGTCACACAGCTAGTATGAAGCAAGTTGTCTGAGGTCTGATTTGAACTCCCTCCTCCTAAATCCAAGGCCAGTACTCTATCCACTGTGCCACTGAGCTACCCGTATGCCCTTCTGTACCTAAAATCAGATTACAAAAAGTTTCTCAGTTGCTTTTTTTCATAATGAAAAGAATTTCGCCACTCTTAAAGTCTTAGTTATATTCAACTTCTCTATCCAGAAGAGGAATATTAATTTATGCCACCTAGTCCTCTTTTAAAAAACAACGAACAGTTAATAAAGCTTTCAGTCATTTTATCTCTTTGAACTTACTTCTAGCAACATCTCAAGTTTTTATTCCAAATTGCTACTTTTGAGTCACTGTACATCCATTTTTCTATATCCTTTAGAAAGAGTGGGCACATGCTTATAAAAATATAGCAGGAACATTAGACTTTTTCATTTCAGCAGCACAATGGTCAAAGATAATTCTAAAAGACTTATGATAGAAAATACCATCCATATCCAGAAAAGGAATTGTGGAGTTTAAATACACACCAAAATTTTTAAAAGTTATTTTCTTTCTCTCTAATGCTTTTTTTATTTCGATTTCATTATTCTTTCACAACATGATTAATGTGGATCTATATTTAACTAGTTATACATGTATGGCTTATATTAGATTACTTTCTGTCAGGGGAAAGGGTGGGAAGGGACAAAGAGAAAAATGTAAAACTCAAAACTTAATAAAAAGTGATTGTTGAAAACTATTGTTACATATAGTTGAAAAAATAAATTTTTAAAAAAATAAATGTAGCAGGAAGGCATATGGTGGGTAAATGGGCCCTGGATAATATATGATTCTGAATTGAAGGTCTTAATGCACTGATTCTACAGCAAATTCAGCAGAGAATAGTCTGCACCATGTAGAATTTGCTGGGCAAAATACTTTTCTGCTGTCTGCATTACTTCTGGTCCTCCTAGTGGGCAAGCCCCTCCTCTATTACTATCGGCTCAAGGAAGCAAAGGCAAGTTGTTTTAGCCCACAGCCACTTTTGACAAAGGGCTGAGAAAATGCTATGCTCTTTCTATAACAAGTCAGAATACTGCCAAATTTGTAAAATCTGTTCTAGGGCTGTAAGGAATTTCTTTTCATTGAACTAGTAATATAATGGAAAGAGCACTGAGATTGCAAAGTCCTGATGCCTAGGCTTGTATCTGTCACAAACTAGTTGTATGATATTGGGTAAGTCATCCATCCTCCCCAAGGTTGTTTTCTTATCTATAAAATTAGAGAGTTAGACTAGATCTCAACTCCAAGTTTCTTTCAGTTCTATCACTACAGTTCTGTGAAACAGCAAACAATTCTTCTTTCTATAATCAGACTTTGGACTCCACATGCTCCAGTCCACAAAGGTAAATTAATTATTCCTCCCTTAAAATCAAGATAGTCTTCTGTCTCAAATTCTCATTTGTTATAGTCAAGTCACATTTCTCTTTCTGAAGTGTTCCATGGAGGTAGTGGAGTCATTGCTTCTGGAATCATTAAACTTTGGTCATTTGGGGAGTGAAGATTAGGTATAGAACCAGAGAAAGAGAGAGAGAGAGAAAAGAATGGATGCATGTTGACTTTTCCAACTTTATGTAGTCATTTGGGGAGTTTGGTGCCAGGACTGAGATCAGTGAAAACAATAGAGGAACTATAGCAGCAATTTGGGATTTCCCTCTATTCCTCCCAAGAGCCTTCCTTCAGCAGAATCTGACTCAGTTCCAGAGAAGTGTCATTTAACTTTAGATCCCTATAGAGATTTCCCTATTAGAAATTCAAGAAATTAGGGAAACTTAGAGCTAGAAGGGACATTAGAGATGGTACAATTTAACACCCTTACTTTACAGATCAAGAAACTGAGTCACAAAGAGGGAAATCAATGTTCAGGGTCCAAGGTCATAAAACCAATAAGTGACAGTACCAACTTTTGACTCTGTCTCAAATTCTTGCCTCTACATTACAGACTTTCACTTTTGTTAAAACCAACAATTTTCATCTCTATAGTGAGCTGTTTCATAAAGTACTTTCCTATATAAGAGTCATATAATAATAAGTTTTATCTCAATTTTTACAGCTGAAGCAACTGAGGATCAAATAGGGAAGTAATGTGACCAATGTCACACAATCATATGATATTAAGGATCATTCTTGAGATTTGAATATAGATTTTACTCTAAATCTAGCACTCTTTCTGCTGTTAATCCTGTCTTTGTCTTAAGGAATCTGCTTTCTAGGATCATTGAACCAAGTCAATTAAAATAATAAAAGCCCAGAGAGTCCTGGAAGCTTCTTCACCATCCCCTCCCAGTTCTCAGAACTTGATCTGAGTTAATTCTATTAAGAAATATAGTTTCTAATCTTAAATCCAGTTACTCTCTTGTCTCTCTTCTCCCGTCAGCTCCTGTTCTCCCATGGTTGTCCACCTATCCCCATTTTCCAATCTTCTGCTTCTTACTCAGATTCCTTCAAACTTAGAAGGAGGAAAGCTCAGTTCTATTCCCTACTGCAGCTGTGGTCTGTCAGCAGTGACCAAGTAGGGAGGTTGACTCAACTATACATTTAATCTCTGAGATGATCTCAAAGCTGACCCTATTCCTTAGTCATACTCTCTTCCCAGACCCCAAGGCCCCAAGAAATTGGTTGCTAGATGAATACAGGAACAGAAGACCATACGCTCTTCATTTTTCCAGTCACTGACAAGGAAGAGAACAAGGTGTCAGGGAGGGCATTATTAACTCACCGTTATAATTCCAGGTCGATGAAGCCATTTTGTAAATTGTGCATTAAGAGCCTCCTAAAAGCCTTTGAGCAGCTGGTATTGATTAGGCCCCATGGTTGAACCCCTCCCATAACGACTGGTGGCTGGGCCCCAAACCCATGAACAACCTTTCTTCAGACAGAAAAGGAGTGGGAGGTGGGTAGAATGTTGTGTAATAGGACAATTTCCATTCCTTTCCAGCCCTGTGAAGTACAGGAAGGAACCATAAAATGGTCAGCCTGTCTGTCACATTCAAGACTGGTGCATTGATTAAGTGACCCAATGCAATCTGCTTCTCTCTGCCCTTACCTCCCCTTGTGAGCCATTAGTTCCTTGCAATCTGCAATTGAAAAGATTGGAAAAGAGAGTTTCTTTGCCTGTTATAGTGCTAAAGAAATCAGACTGGGGATTGAAAAAAAGAAAATGGGCAGCTAACCCCAAAAAGATTTGACCAGTAATGCTTTACTTTTATAGCCTTCATTTTCGTGGACCTCAGTCCTTGAGGGGATTCACTATGGGAAGTCACTGACCATCTAAGTGAACACTTAGAGAAGTGGCATAAGAACAGGAGGATGTGGGTGGGCATAGTAAGGAAATCTGTGAAGAAGCAGTCTTGGGGAAGGTAGGAAGACTGAGACAAGGAGAATTGGGGAAGTTGAAGCCTGTTTCAAGTTTAAATACCTCTATAAAGAATAGTACTTTTTTCATAGTCTCCTCAGTCATCAATATGACAAGCATGTATTACATCCCCAATTTCAGCTTGTTTCTAGAAAATTTCTGATGACTGTTGCCATTAGGAGAGTATTATTGGATCAGTCTCATAGCCCCATAGGAATGGCACCTGCACCCCCCTTTCTGAGCTTGCTCATATAGAGTCAAAGTAAGAGAGAGTGGACTCATGCTTAGAAAAACCTAGTAGAGAGGTACATGGGTGGGAAAACCCACCAAGCAACTGAACCATGTGGCACTTGCTAGGCTATCTGTTCCCCTTCTTTCCTCACAAATCTCCTAGTGAACAAAGTCATTCCTCTGCTACTTTTGGGGCTAAGGAAGCAATGACAAACTCTTTTAGCCCACAGTCACTCTTGGAAAGGTGCTAGGAAAGAACTGGATTCTTTCTGTGATAAGCAATTCCATTAAGCCAAAGTACTTCCAGACCCCTCAAAAATGCCTTGGGACTCAGGAATTTCTCCCTCTAAAACTGTATAGAGCGATTAGCCTTTTCCCCATCCAGGTTTTCAAATAGCAGATGATTCTGCTTTCTTTCAGTTCTCAGCAAAACAATGTCCCTTTTCACAGAGAAACAGATGCAAAACCTGTCTTTCTCTGTCTTCAATCAAGAGAGGGTTGAAGAGGGCAACCCTGATACTCCTGACAGGTTTGCCCTCTCTCATACTATAGGTGGCTCCTTTCCTACTTTTTATCTCCCTATAGCCTACTGATTTCCAATGCATAAAAGCAATGTCCCATCTCTAAATTATGATGTGAAACTCAAAAATTCAACCTATTAAGCAGAGCCCCAATAGTCCTTTTACAATCTTCCCATAGTCCTCAAAAAGTTATTTGATTTATAATTCCTAAGTCATAACCTTTAAAATGCTGACAATGGACTATGGATCACAATGCACGGTGCTATTGTTTTGGTTACCGTTCTACCTGTTTACAGGTTTTCTCAGTATGTTTATCTGAGAAATAATTCCCTTTCAGGTCCTCAGTTCAATCTATTTATTTACCTAGTGTCTCTCCTCAATAATTTAACTGAGAAGAATATGTTTCTTCTTAAGCCAATTTTGATTAGTATTCTATTATGAAGGTCTTTTTCTGTTACTTTCAGCATCCAAATACCCACATAATGTTGTTGTTCAGTCATGCTTGATTCTTCATGACTCTATTTGGGATTTCTTGACAAAGTTGATACTGGAATGAATTGCCATTTCCTTCTCCTGTTCATTTTGCAGATGAGAATACTGAAACAAATGGGGCAAATGACTTACCCAGGGTCACAAAGTTAATAAATGTCTACTGCCAAATTCAAACTCATAAAGATGAGTCTTCCTGACCCCAGACCTGGCATTATATCCACTGTACCACCTTGGCACCTGATAAAAGGGCAAAGTACTCACAATCACTCTTTGAGCTAAAAAAAAGTTTTAGCACTCCTCCCTCCCTCCCTCCCACCCTGGTCTTCTACTTCAAAGTTTCCATTAAAGAGATACCAGTGATATACCAGAATCTGGGTAATGATCTCCATGATACAGAGCATCTCCCATAGGTTCAGTCTGATTCGAATCTCAGAGTGGGAAATCTAATAGCCAGGCATAGCTCTACCATGATTATTTGCTGATTTTGTGTATCCTTGCAATGAACCAAAAGTACAATTGTGAGTACTCATGGTCATCACTTCCTGCACCTCTGAACTTGATGTACTTGTAAGACAGTGCTCATGAAGATGAGATATTTCAGATTTGAATATGATGTTGTAAGAATGCATTCAACTGTCCAATGGAGAATGGAAGGTGCCAAGTCTGAAAAGAAATATCTCTTCCCCTTATCCCAAGTGACTCAGTAACACTAGATGGCTCTCTTTATCTAAAGGATAATTGAAATCCGTCCTAGCAAAGGGAACCAAATCTGGGAGAAAGGCGGAGGCATAAGAGAACTAAAAAACAAGACTGGGAAAAGAAAGAGAAGGAAGGACATTTCTTCAAGAACTAGGAGATGACCCGCATGCAGATAAGGACTAAAGCTTATTGGGAAACTTCGGTAGGTATAAACCAAGGATTGGGCTAGACTTTGAACTAGATAATTTTATATGGACCAATGAAGAAACTATTAAGAACTACCCCCAAAGCTACATCCCAAATCCTGCACATATTGATATCTATCCTCCTTCCTTTGTTGGGGGGAGGGCAAGGCAATAGGGTTAAGTGACTTGCCCAAGGTCACACAGCTGACTAATTATTAAATGTCTGAGGTCAAATTTGAACTCAGATCCTTCTGACTCCAGGGTCAGTGTTCTATCCACTGTACCACCTAGCTTCCCCTACCTGTGGTAGAGCATTCCAAGCTCATCTTGGTCTGATCAGTCACAGCTGGACCTATAATGTCTCAAACATAGAATTGTCATTTTGGGGGAGGGTAGGTGGTACAATGGATAGAGCATCAGCCCTGGAGTCAGGAGGACCTGAGTTCAGATCTAGTCATCAGACACTTAATAATTACCTAGCTGTGTGACTTTGAGCAAGTCACTTAACCCCATTGCCTCACAAAAAAAAAACAAAAAAAAAAATGTCATTTTTGGTTTTCTTTGACAATAAAGGACAAGAACCAACCAACATGTTGATTACCTAATTTGTAAGTATCTGTGTGCTATAATCACATTGCCTGTCAAAAAGGTAGTGGGTAGCATAGTAGGAAATGTAGTCAGTCTGAAATCAGAAGATTTGGGTTTCAATCCTGACTACCATTTCCTTCCTAAGTGACATTAGACAAGTGAGAGGATCCTAGATCTAGAACTGGAAGCCATATTAGAAATCATAAACACATATACACACTCTCTTTAAGAAAGAAGAAAACTGAGGTCAAGGGAAGCTAAATGACTTGCCCAAGGTAACAAGACTCAAGGACAGGGTTTGAATATAAATCCTTTGACTCCATCCTAATTCATAGACTCACAGGATCCTAGATCTAGAAATAGAAATGACTTCATATTTCATCTAGTCCTACTTTCATCTAGGAAACTGAAACCCAGCAAGGTTAAATGATTTGACTGAGGTCACAAAATTGACAGATGACTTCCAAGATATGAATTCAAGTGTTCTTTGCCCAGTATCAAATCACTTAATGTCTTTTAGTCTTGGTTTCTCAACCACAAAATGGAGCTGTTGCAAACCAAAAAATGTTGTCAAGATAATAGCTTTATCATCTCTATTATTATTCTTTCAGTCACTGAACTCAGGAAAACTGATCTGAGTGTGTATATTACTAGACTAATGAATCATTTGGAAGAGAAATAATAGGAAGAGTCATTGCTACATCTGTTTATGTAGTTCCTGGAACCCTAAAAATGGTGGTCCCCTCAACTGGCTTTCTAGGCTCTAATCTATAGAGATAAGTCATTTTCATTATAGTTCTGCCATAAGACCATGGACCTAGGACCCTGTCAACCTCAGCCACAGAACTCAGTCAATGCCCTAGACTTACCCAATGGGAGAAACCACAGCCTAGGTTTTCAAATAACAGATCTATAAGTGAGTTAAGCACTTAGCACTCAAAATCAACTTTTTCTTTCTCCCTATTTTTTTCTTCTTCCCTCCTCTCCTTCACTTCTCGGTAGGAAGACACAGAATTGGATCATTATAAGTAGCCAGCTAGAGTTTAGAGAAACTTAACCTGCTTGTCCTCTTCCAGGAAACAGCTTTTGGCAAAGAATGGACTGACTCTGCAATATCGATCTGAGTGGGTGAGCCAGAATGGGGTAGAGCACCTTCTGGTAATGTCTGCTGTGCACATCAGCTAGGTTGTAACAGTCAGTAAGTTGATGACCCAACTCTGGTTCCATCCCTCCTGCAGAGATGACAAAATCCTCCTCAGATACTTATTAGTTATGTGGTCCTAAGCAAATGACTTATCTACTCTGAGTCTTAAAATTGCAAAATGCAGCTGATCTCCAAAGTCCCCTCCAATTCTGAATCTAAGTTGGTCAGTCATTTTCAGTTGTGTCCAACTATTCCTGACTCCTTTGGGGCAGTTTTCTTGTCAAAGATACTACAGTGGCTTGCCATTTCCTTCTCAGTTCATTTGACAAAAGAGGAAACTGAGGCAAACAGGGTGAAGTGATTTGCCATGGGTCACACAACTAATAAATAACTGAGCACTTTGTCCACTCTGCCACCTAAATTATCCCTTGGAATTTTTGATTCTAATAAATACTACAATGATGATGTTAGAAAAAGTAAAGAAAGAAGAAAAGAAAGCAAGAGAGAAAGCAATGAGGGAAGAAAGGAAGGAACAAAGAAAGTGAGAGAAAGAAAGAAAGAAGAAAGAAAGAAACAAACAAACAAACAAACAAAGGAAGGAAGGATAAAGAGAAAGAGGAAAGGAGGAAAAGAGAAAAGAGGGAGTGAGGGAACAAAAGAGGGAAGGAAAGGAGGGAAGAAGGAGAGAGGGAAGGAAGAGAGGAAGGAAAGAAGGAAATAGGGGAAGGAGGGAGGTAGGAAGGAAAGGAGGTAGATTCTCTATGGCGAATTTGCTAGGAGACAGAAACAAAAATGGCACAGATAAGGATGGGGTACAGTCTGGACCAGTGATATAGTTCCCATTTCCCTCTCTATCACAGAATCTAGGGAGAGTTTTCTGGCTTCCTCCAACCTCTCCAACAGGCAACCATTAGGGAGAAGTAGTAGAATAGTTAGAAAAAGTAGAAAATAGGTGGGCGAGAAGGACAATAGGGTAATAAAAAGATGGTTTTTATCACCTCCTTAATACTCCCCTAATTAATATAGGCCCTGCTTCCACTTTTCTATTTTAGGTCTGTTGATTCCTCCCTTGGGATAAAAGGAAATTAGAATTAAGAGAGACAAAGGAATTGCCTGCAGGATTATGAGCTTTAAGGAAACTAATGGAGATCACAGGGAAGGAAGGAGAGAGACTTCAAGGACTATGATTTGGTGCAGGCAGGCTAAAGGAGAGGAAAAATTACTTCTAGGACTTAGTCCACTCTTTCACAGGGCTACCATTTCAGGGGCATCCAATTATTTCAGCCTCCTACGGACTTAGATAGTTTTTACTTGGGGGGGGGGGGGCAGGAGGAGGAAGAGAAGGAAGGGAAAATCTTCCCCTTCACCTAATCCAACAATGATAGTTGTAGGGGGCAAGTTGGACTATGGACAACTTGAGGTCAACCCCAGGACGATCTGATTTTTATGTGAGTGGATCACCCAAGTCAATTCAGAGCTGAGCATTTGTGTTAACACACCAGTAGAAGTCAAAGAGAAATGAATTATGGATCTACCTCTGGGGTCTCAAGATCCCACATCCTACTGTCCCGCCATCTAGGCAGATAGATGTGCCTGCTTGCCTTATCCTATTCAGGTAATTAGGGGAGATATATCAACATCTGTCTGTCTCTAGGGTTCAGAGAAGTATACTGTTGAGTCCCACTCTAGAAATAACCATCTGGTTTGGGGTACTGAGACTCAGAACAGATGACAATCTAAGACTTATGCTGTACTAAGGATGCCAAGCTGATGAAGGAAGGCAGGAGTCTGAAAGGACCTCAAAGGAAATGGACCTCCTTTGGGGCTTTGTACTCAGGCAACCATAGATAGAAGCTCTTATCTCAGGTACACGTGGATGGATGTGCAAAGACAAATGTATGCACTCATTTAGCACACCTAGATATGTACAGGCACACATAGACACATTCATGCAGGTTATCACATTTGGGAAATTTCATTGATGCTATTTTTAAAACAATCCCAAGCTGCATCTCAACACACACACACGTATACAAGCATACCCAATCTTTACCACAAATATTCTGCTAATGATGCTAGAGGAGTGAAACTAAGGAATGAAACATCCTAATCGCTAAAGAATCCAAAGTGTGGTTGACATAAAGGGCAACACGGAGGCAGGAGGTGGGAGTGAATAGACTGCAGTCACTCACGGTGTCTTATGAACATAAGAACTGACAGCAGGCACCAACCTGAAAAAGGAGGATTAGAAAAGGAATTGATCCAGGTTCATCTGCAAGGGAAGGGATATCAGGTGGACATAGATGCTACACTGATACCCATGGGAAACCTAGAAGAAGGCCATCAGCACCTTGGTTCCATCCCCTGTGGAAAATTGTTGGAAAACATGAAAGAAGGAAGCACAAAATAATAATTCATGAATAGGTCTTGTTCTGCACCACTGGAGAGAGGAGGACCCAGTACATAAGATTACAGATCTATTAAAGGACTGCTTTAACAGAGACAGCTAGTGGCACATTGGATAGAGCATCAGCTCTGAAGTCATGAGGATCTGAGTTCAAATTTGATCTTAGACATTTACTAGCTGTATGAACTTAGGTAATTGTGACCAATTGCCTCCCCAAAAAGAGAATTGCAGAATATCCCTCATTAACACATATGTTTGCACAAGTAACCTGTCACAACAAGTGTGCATACCTACTCCATACACATGAATATATCCATTCACATGAATATATCCATTCATGTGTGCATAGTTACTCATTCACATACATACTTGGATACATATGTGAACCAACATGCCCTCAGTTAACCATAATTTTCTTAGGCTAAAAATGAAATAACAAAAGTTGATTTTATAAATGAAGTTTTATTCTCTAGGATCTTACCAATAACCTATGGGTGGATGGCATCCTTACAGATATCAACCCAGAACTAAATCAATATTCATAGAATTTTAACAAAGGACCATTAAAACTTTGGCAACCAATCAATCAGGTTATACATTTGTATACATTGATTACCTTATGATTCTCTAATCCATCCAAACAGTCTGTTCTATCAAAGATCCAATTAGCAACAGGACTATTGTCTCCTTTTCTGATTTGATATTATATTTTGTTATTAGATATGATATGGACATATAAAACATTGGAATTTCTCCCTTTCTAAAATGTCTTAAGTATAAGAATTTATTTAATCTCTTATTAAGATAACCAGAGCAGTGTCCTGCCTTCTCAGGGTGGTTTTGCACTCTGTTTACACAACTTGAGAGCTAATCTTGCAGATGCAATTAGAGGGGCACTAAACTGTTTTCACCCATCAGAGCCTGCCTCCCTTCATATTTATCACTAGAGAGACACACAGACCTTGTTGTGGGCAGATGCTAGCATTCCAGACTTACAAACCTCAATTAGGGGCTGATAGAACAATTTTTCTCAGAAATATAAGTTCTAAATTAAAGTGTATCAGACTTAGACACCTCTCATTCACTTACATGTATTACACAGGCATAAGCCTATTCCCACATTGTAAGTGCCTTTCTCTCCTGATTGTCTCTCAATCAGAACTTTCATCTACAAACTGGTTCCCTTGTCAATCCACTGGACCTGGATGTTTTTACTATCTATAATTTCATTTGAAATGAATACTAAGATTAATTCAGTCTTGTTGAAGACTGAATAAATATATTGAAAAGTTGGGTGGGTAGTTTTGACTTGAGAGAGGTAGGCTCATCCAAGCAAAGCTGCTCTTATAGATTGTAGCTTACCTTCCCCTTTTGTTATTATTTGGTATTGATCAGTCATATCAAACACTACATTGACCCCATTTGGGGTTTTCTGGGCAAAAATATTGGAGTGGTTTGCCAATTCCTTCTCCAGCTCATTTTATAGATGAGAAAGCTGACTTTCCCAGAGTCACAGAGCTAGTAGGTATCTGAGACTAGATTTGAATTCAGGAATTCTTCCTGATTCCAGTCCCTGCACTCTATTCACTACTCCACCTAGTTGCCCCCACTTCTATCTAAAGTCCAAATCTTCTCTACCAAACTAAAAGGTTCTGCTAAGCTCCACAGAGAAATCAGAAAATATAATGTAGTTTCATTTTCAGTTGTTTTTCCTTTTCATTTGGAGCTTATGAGTCACTAGATTAACACCTTTCTGGTTACAGGGAGGCAAAAAACCTATTATCATCCCAGGCTCCCACAGAATGATGCTGTTCTTATCCCTCCTGACTCTGCATCCAGCCCTAGGAGGGGTGCTCTTCTCAAGACCCGGGCTGAGTAAATTCATGTTCCTTTTTTCCAAACTGAATTTTAAGGAGTTCACTGACATCAGAGTCTCAGCAGTTACCATAGCAAGGCCCCCTCCCAAGGAGAATATTCAGGGATACCTGGGATTTGGGATGTAAAGACAGAGTACAGATGAGCCCAACCTCTCACCCTAGGACAATGGAGGCTTCATCAGTCAACCACAGTGGCGAGGTCCTAAGCAAGAGAAACTTGAGTGAGATATGATAGAAAACTTTATTCCAAAAAGGGCAGGAATCTGGAATGGGCTCCAGGGATAGCTAGGGAATCTTTACTTCCATGGAGAAATTTCAGAACAGGGAATAGACAGTTGCTCCTAAATCTACCAGTTCACAAAATCTGGGACTACTGGAAATGTACAAACGCAGTTCAACAGTCCATTGAGAATGACAGTGTGAAGGACTAAGTGTGAGGGCTATGGGGTGATAAGTCCTACCTCTGTATCTTACTGGCTTCATTAGCAGTCAAGAGTCTTTACCTCCCAGTACATCTCAGTATCTTCATCTAGAAAATCAATAAAATTAGGATAATCAAATTAGTACAGGCATCGTGATTTACTTTGTAAATCTTCACATGCTATAGAAATGTCAGTTACTATTTTATCATACTGAATGTGTTATCATTAGATAAATTGGATGGATGGATGGATGGGTGGATGGATGGGATAGATAGATAAAGAGAGTACAATACAATATGATAGGATACCATACAATAGATAATAGAAGGGATGGATTGAATTATAGATGGTAGATAGATGGAATGGCTGGATAGATAAATAAGGTAGCTGGGTAGAATAGATAGGTGGTGGGGCAGGCAGCTAGGTGGCACAGTGGATAGAGCACTGACCCTGGAGTCAGGAGGACCTGAGTTCAAATATGACCTCAGACACTTAATAATTACCTAGCTGTTTGATCTAGGGCAAGTCACTCAAAACCCGTTGCCTTAAATAAATATTTTTTTTTTAAAAAGGGATAGGTAGGCAGGTAGATGGGATGACTAGAGTACAACTTGACCATTGAATGGGAGCATTCTAAAGTAAGGAGAGTTTTGTGCTGGGAAGGCCAAGCAGCAGGCTATTGAATAGTGTAGGCATGAGGTGATAAAGGTCTGGATTAGGGTACTCATATTAGGGTCCTTACATTAGAGAAAAGAAGAGGACCCACATAAAAAAAACAGGTTATTTGGCCACATATTTGGCCATAGATTGATAGGGAGGGTGAAAGCATGAGGATGCAAGGATAACACCTAGGTTGTAAGTCTGGTGACTGGAGGATGATGGTATCCAAATAGGGAAGTAAGGAAGAGGGGAAGATTTAGGAGGACAAGTTAAGATATTTAAGATGTTTTATGTAACATCTAGTTCAATATATCCAGGAGATAGGAGACTACAATTCAAGAGAGTTGTAGTTCAATTGTGTCTAATCCTTTCTGACCCCATTTCGGGTTTTCTAGGCATTGATAATGGAGTGTTTTGCCATTTCCTTCTCTAGCTCATTTGACAGATGAAGAAACTGAGACAAATAGGATTAAGTGACTTTCCCAGGGTCACACAGCTACTAAGTATCTGAGACCATATTTGAACTCAAGTTCAAATTTTTGAAGTTTTTCCTGACTCAACCACCTAGCTACCCTTATAAATAAATTTAAGACTCAAATTGAACAAAGATATGATAATTAAATTTATAGGAGTTAATGAGATCACCATGTAAAATGTTATAGCACCAGCAACTCTGCTCCTTATTGCCTGAAGATCAGGTAGGTCACACTTTATCCTTTGCCCATAGTTTTCTGCTGCCTTTAAGGGAACTGTTGGGGTCTAGACTTTCTATAAATGTCTCCAACTCCCACACACCTTGTTCCTTCAAGTGCTCCAATTCAATTTACTCATTTACAAAGGAATAGTTACATCAGAAGGCATGGTCACAAGTAAACAAATTTACTCCCTACCACATAGGCTTTAACCATCCTCCTTTTGAGCCACTTCAATCTCTGAGGGAAGAATCATAGATTAGTTCCGATAGAGTACATAATTCTAAATCCAATCTTTCAATTTGAGTCTCTGACCTGCTTTCTCCAGACATCCTGGACCATTCCTTCTGTAATTCTAACTCCAAGATGATGCTAACCCCCAGATTTGGGGGAGTGGAGTGGGGGAGAAACACCACTAACTCCTGAAACTAAGGACAAACAAAACAGAACAGAGACCTGGTTCCTTTCCTTGAAAGGGTGAGAGGGGAAATAGCCTTCCTCTCGATTCAATTGATGATGCTTACATTGTAGGTAAATTGTGATCTTTACCCTCTAAACACAGAAGTTAAAAAAATGAAGAAAAAAGAAAGATTGCCCTAGTCTAGCTAGTCTTAAAGATATCACATGTTCTGACTAATTAGCTAATCAAAGGAGGCTACCTTCACTGACTGGTAAGAATTATAGGATGTAGGATGCCACCACATTAGGTGATCTAGGCTTGTGAAATACATGTCCCTTACAAATAATATAAAAGAGAAGACAAAACTCTGTAGGAAATCCATAGTTAGGAGGTGTTAACTGGATGAAAATGCAGCAGAGGAGACTGAGAGGGAACTGTCAGAAAGGTAGGAGAGGAACTAGGAGATAGTAGTGTCACAAAAACCTAGAGGTTTCAGAAAGGTCAAGAAGGATGAACATTGAGGAAAAAACCCTTTATATTCAGCAATCAAAAGATCTCAACTTTAAAGAGAGCAGTTTCAGTTGAATGATGAAGTTGGAAGCTAGACTGCAGAGAGTTAAACAAAATAGGGAGAGGAAAGGAAGAGGAGGGGCTATTATGGATAATCTCAAAGAATTGAGCCACAAAAGGCATGAAAGATATATAAGCTTAGTTAGGGAAGATGGATAGGTTGTAAAAGGCGTTTTTCTGAATTGAGACCACAATGGGATGTTTATAGGAAGTAGGGAAGCAAGCAAAAGACAAAAGACATTCAAAACATAAGTGAGACTAGGAGTACTGGAAAGATCATGCGTGAGATCACATGCATATAAAGGGTATTGCTTGACAAGAAGAAGAGTCACACGCAAAAGAAGTGAAGGCTAAGAGGGATGCCAGATGAGGCACAATGTAGAAAAGGAAGCTCTCAGCTAATGGTCTCAATTTTTTTCTGGCAAAATATAAGACTAGGTTCTCAACACAGAGGGTAGAAGAGTAGCCTTGGGAAGCTTGAGAAGAGATCAAAAGGTTTGAATCAGCTGCTATAGAGAGGAAGATAGTGAGTCACTTAAGGATGTGTCAAAGGATTATTTTGCTCCATTTCTTGCCAGTTGAGATCACATAACATACATGTTTGTAGTGGATGCCATCAACTTGGTTTCATGACTTTCTCCAGCTTCATTTAGCAACAGGTGAGTAGGAGCAAAGGCCTAGAATAAATGAGAGTGATCCAAGGCCAAGTGTTAGCAGAGCAGGATTAATGGTAATAGTATAAAGGAGTAAGGGATTTAAGATGACAGTACAGACTGAAACTGGTTCACTAATAAATCAAAATGAAAAGAAGAAGAAAAGTATAGCCAATGCAGGATTAATGACTTGGAAAAAATTAAGAGTTTATGGGGTTGATGGTCATGTTAAAGATTAAGAATAGAGTTTGAGATTATAGTAGAAATAACAATAGATGATTAGATAAAGGAATTTTAGAACTCATAAACATGGAAATGGAACATCTGTGGCTGATAGTATTATCAAGGATATGACCATAGCTGTGGTGTGGTGAAAGATTTGGATATGGGAAATAAGCAAACTGAGGAACTGGGAGCTTAGGGTATTTGAGGGAGTATCCATATATGTTGAAGACCCCCAGTATGAAGGCAGGAGGGAAGGAGAAGAAAGAAGGGGAGTGGTCCTGAAAGTTGGTATATAACAATTTTTGATTGAGTCATAGATATGGATTGGAGTGACCTTCAAAGGAAAAGAGATGAGAGAATGCCTGAAAGTATCAATGGAGAGCAAGAGAGTATTTCACTTCAATTCAATGAATTTCTATTTATTAAGTTCCTATGATGTTCCAGTTACTGGACTAAGTACTGGGGTTACAAATAAGAAAAAGAAAACCCTCAAGGAGTTTACAATCTAATGGGAGAAGACAACTGGCAAAAGGAAGCTGTAAGAGGGGAGAAGAGGAAGGGGACTCCAGGGAGTTGAAACCAAATAGACATTCAGAAGGTAAGTTGCATGTTCTGCCTTTAACCAGTGAATTGAGGGAATGAACCAAAATTCTTTCATCTACAATCTAAGACCAAGTTCCTTCCCCATTATCTCTCATATTTGTAGCTTCTTCCAATTTCCACAACTAGGAGGCTAATTTTTACTCTAAAGGAACTATCATTTCATTATTATTGGAAACTGGGAACTCTTTGCCCAAGAATATTGGAAAAGCCTTTGGAAATGATAGTCTAAAAGACATAAGGACTATCTTAAAGAGGCATTGAAAGGTTAAGTGCCTAGCCCAGAGTCATAAAACCAGACTAGGAGAGGAAACTCAGATTCATATTTTCTTAACGCTTAAGTTATCTTGAAACTTAGGCAAAGAGAAATATTGTAATTTTTTACTTTTCTGTATTAAAAAACAAATGTCACAATCCTTTTCTTTTAAAGGGAAAAGATTGCAAGATTTCTCTCTGCCCGGAGTTCCCTGCTTTACTCTGTATCCACTATGCTATACTGTTTCTCATTACTGTGTTAAGACAGGATTCATCTGGGCTATTGATGTAGACCCCTCACAGGCTTTCTCAATGCCATCTCAGTCTTTCCCCAATACATCCTTCCTACCATTACAGAATAGTGTAAGTAATAAGTAAATAAATAAATAAATATCAATACGCCTATATTTTAACATATCACTCCTCTCCTCCAAAATCTTTAATAACTCTCAACTGCCAAATACCAAATAACATTTAGACTACTTTATGTGACATCAAGGCCCTCCATCATCTAGGGCCAACATCCCTTTATTAACCTCCTCTGGTATTCCTACTATCCATGTCTTACACAGTTCATACAAACTGCTCTCTGCCAACACAACTCACCAATGCCTTTGCTCCCTCTATTTCTTATGCCACCATCTTTCCCTCAGTGGACTACCTCCCTGAATTATTATTGTCCAATGGGTACCCATTAGCAGCAATAAAATTGTACTTAGTCATTCTCATAGACTAAACTCTCCTTAGGTTTTCCCCGCTTTGTATTTCTAGTTCCTGGCACAATATTTTGCACACAAATGCTAATAAATTCTTATTAAATTTAATGATATTCTAGCTCATGGCACATTTTTATTTGTTCTTTTCTGTGGGCAGGTCAGAGATACAGAAGATAGTTCAAATCCAGTCCCAGACATTTACTAATTTTATGGTCCTTGACAAGTCATTTAAAATCTGTCTGCCTCAGTTTTCTCATTTGTAAAATGAAGATAATAATGGCAACTTTCTCTCAGAGTTATTATGAATATAGAAGGGAAAATATTTGTAAATTGATTAGCACAATATGAAACTGGTACATAGTAGACTCTATATAGATGCTGATTCCCTCCCTCCCTTAAATCTCCAAATTTTATGGAATTACTCAATGCAGTTTTTTTTGGAGTCAATCCATTGACCTCTGAGCCAATGGTTGGGTTCACCTATAAATGATTATCTCATGCAATTGTAATCACATCAATCCTAGTAATTCACATTTACATAGCATATTATGGTCTACAGAGTAATTTACATATATGACTTTATTTGTATCTCATCTGATCTATGTAGTTCTGACTGAAATACCACTCCCTCCCCCTAGATCCATGCTTGCCTGTGTAAGACGGAATGTACCTGATGACTGGGAAAAGTCTCAACAGTCTCAACAATGGACAGGACATAGACTGGGATGCACCTTTTCAATTCTCAGTGAAGAGTTGATGTGATAATGATCTGATTGCCTTTAGCTGGGGCCTACTTCTATCAGGCACTAATCAAGTGAGCCTGGGGTAGTTTACATGACTTTCTTTTGTTCCAGAACTAGACCACCCAATTTTAAATCATATGTATATCCTACAGATTGTGCACCAGAAACTGAATTAAGAATGCTTCATGTCACATTCCAAAAAAAGTTTTCTCATCTCCTGTGTTTTGTCTCCTTCAAGATATACTGGTAACCACGGCTACCCATATCTCCAAAATTGGTCCCCCCTCAGGGAAGAAGATTACTCATTATTACTATGATTTGGGTACTTGTTACAAATAATCCAATCCTATTAAATTAGGAATGGCAATGGCATTTACCATATTAATTGGATTTCTGCAGACATCAGCCTGTCTCTCAGTTGGTGTCAATTGTGTAATTGGAATTAACTGTATTATTTAATTAGAGCATTTAATATTTTCAAGTTACTACTTTGAAGCCATTTGAGTTAAATGTAAATCAGCTAAGGAATAATAGGTCTTAATAAATATTGCTGTAAAAAAGTAATTACACTTCAATCTCTTCATGGATTTATTTGCATGAATAGTGAAGCTTTTTGGTCTGGGAATGAGTATCTCTGCTCAGTATTTTAATATGCCCTTAATTAGTCAAATCTCTATGCTCCTCTGTGAAAGCCACCAGGTTCAGGGTGTCATTTAGCCTAGGCTATATGTGGGATGGGGTGGGAGGAAAAAGAGGATATGTCAATGCATAAAGGGATGGTCATCCTGTCCTATCTGCTTTTAAAGTTTTCCTCCCCCATGAAAGAATGCCAAGAATACTGGACAAGGAATCAGGTGGTCTGGGTTTCCATCCCAACTCAGTCACTAACTGCCATTTTTTATCTTTATGACCTTAAGCAATTCCCCTTTCTCCCTCTGGGTTTCATTCAGTTTCTTTCTCTGTATAATGATAGTAATAATTGGGCAGGATGATCTCCAAGTAGCTTCCTAACTTTATCACTAATATAATAATAATGATGTTTGTCCTTCATTTCTGAAGAAGACCACAACATCAGGAAGCTGATGCTATGGCAAGCATATGTACTGGATCTGAGTGAGAGGGGCTGTGCTAAGTCACCAGCCTCCCTTTCTCCTCCAGAGCCAACTGAATCCAGTGGCCAGATATGAATCAGGACAACTGGAGATGGTCTTGGATGTGAGGCAATCAAGTTTAAGTGACTTTCCCAAGGTCACACAGCTAATAAGAGTCAAGTGTCTGAGGCCAGATTCAAAGTCCCATCCTTCTGACTCTAAGGTCAGTGTTCTATTAGAGGAAGGGGGAAGGGAACTAGCATTTAATACGTGCCAGTTATTTGCCAAGCTCTGTCCTAAGTCCTGAGCCAAATACCCCATTTGACTAATATTTTATATAATCTAAATTTCCTATTGAATCTTTGCTTCTTAAAGCTTAGCGAAAATCACTCTTTGCTTGGTGAATTGGAAATGTTAACTTTTACTCCATGTAAGACTCTAGGATCTGTTTTTATAGAATCCACTAGGTAAATAAAGTCAGGAAGAATTGAGTTTGAATTTCACCTCACTTGCTGTATGACTTTAAGCAAAGCATCTTATCTCTTTTGGCTTCTGTAAAATGTGGCCCCACCCTGGCAAACCATTTTGGTACACAAGCAAGTTAGGGGGTATCTTCACCAAGCATGTGAAAAGTTCTCCTGGTTCATATCCTGAACAGATATGAATAATTTGTTCCAACAGCCACAAAGGTGGTGGAGGACTCTTACACTCTGGCCAGACACTGAAGACACCGAGATCATCCACTGCATCCTGAAGTCATTGCCAGTCATCTTGGCTTTCATCTTGCCACTGGTCCTGGAAGAAAGAGTGAAGCCAATGACTGTATAACTCTGTCTCACTTAAATTCGATTTAAATACAAATTTCAAGACATAACCCATGTAATTCTCCCATTTTTACCTACCTGTGGCAATGGACAAGCTATGATGCAGCAGGTGCAGATAGACTAACTCTGGAAACAGATGACCCAGGGCAGAGGATCATCTTCTCACTGTATTTAAGCATCTGGAAGCTCCTGGCCTTTTTAAGGACCACACTACCCACCTTCTGCCATGAGGAAGGCTAAGAAAAAATTGTCTGCTTCACCTAGCCTAACCCTGACCTGCTTACCACAGCAGGCAAGGATCCTAACCTGTGATCAAATCACAAAAAATATACAAAATTTTTTGCAAAAATGATGCCACTAATCATCAATACATGTAATGTGTACATATTTATGGACAATAAGAAATTCAGTAGACCTGAAAGAAAAGAGAACTCAGTAGGTATCACATTCAAATAACCCAGGGTGAAACAAGGTTGGCAAATGAAGACCAGCTTACCAAAGTCAGAGCTAGCTACATCTTTTTGTGGAGTGGCAACAATGAAAGAATACCATGAAACTGGCATGGATTTTGAATCAAAACTAATCTAGTCAGCAAATTTGTATGCCTCCCAAAAAAAAGTGAATGACAAATTCTTTACAATGTGATTGCCACTTGTATAAAAGCACCATGCCACTATCATCAGTGCATATTCTCCCAATATGATGAACCCTAATGAGGTCAAAATACTTTTTGAAGAACTAGAGACCCTCATCATCAGGACAAGCTTGTAATTCTGGGTGATTTTAATACCAGACTGGTAGGCACAAACTATCAGATACAGCAGAGAGTCTTGGGAAGAATGGAGTTAATCACTTACTATTGAAGTCTTCTGAATCTTGACAGTCTTCTGTTTACCTAATCACAATAAAACTTCATTGATGCAACCTTACAGGAAACATTGATATCAAATAAACTATGTTTTTGTAAGGAGAAGAGAAAGACATTGTATGGTTCAGAGTGTTGGATGGATCACAGACTTATCCTCTTCAAGATGAACATTTGCTTTTGACAAAAGCAGGGGTCCCAAGTCAAAACGACTATCAGGAGATTTAAAATCAATAGATTAGAGTGTTTCTCTGAGTGTGAACAACTTGCTGCTAACTTGGAGGGAAAACTGAGCTAATACATGGTTGGCAACAGTGAAGCAGAAAAGAAGTGGGCAGTTTTCAGAGATCTGGTGTACAGCACCACATTTACTCATCAGGATCAGAACACTGACAAATATCAAGATTGGTTTGACTAAGATGATGGGGAAATTCAGAAACTGTTTATCAAAAAATGGAAACTACAGAGTTTACCAGAAGAATAGTGACTCTGTCTCTAAGAAAATGAAGTATAAGGGAAGCTTAGAAACAGGCAGAATACTTGACTTAGTTAGAAGACAGATTAAATTCAGTTTTATGTTGACAGTAACAAAAGCACTTTTCTGATACACTGAAGGCTATTTATGGACCAAGGCCATATAGTACAGCTCAACTACTCAGCGGTGATGGAGCCACATTGGTGAGTGACAGAGATGTGATCCTAGAGACGTGGATTGAACATTTTATTGTATTCTCAACAGACTGTTATCAACCAATGCTAAAGCGATTGTTATATATCTCAGGTTGAAATCAATCCCTCTCTAGTCAAACCTCCAATTGAAGAAGAGGTTTTGAATGTTATTAGGCTCCCTTCACATGTGGCAAAGCACTCGATGCTGATTCTATTCCAGTTGAGATTTACAAGGCAAGGGGTTCATTGCTCATACAAATGCTAACTGAAATCTTCCAGGGTATTTGGGAAGACGAGGTTATCCCACAAGAGTTCAAGGATGTTTCCATTGTCCATCTCTCTAAAGGAAAAGGAAATAGGTTGTCCTGTGACAATTACAATGTGTGGCATGAATGTTGGGGAGGTGATTCTCAGTCTTAGTCATTCCTAACAAGATTCTTGCTAGAGTCCTCCTTAGTAGTCTTGTTCTTCACCAGGAAAGATAGTCATCTACTCAAGAACCAGTGTGACTTCAAAAAGGGCCAAAGAATGGGTCAAAATAGTATTTACTACCCAACCTCTTCAGAGGAATTGCCAAGAGAGGAACAGAGTTCTGTACACAATATTCATCTATCTGACCGAGAACTTTGGTACTGTCAGTGATGAGGGCTTATGGAAGATCAAGGCAAAATCTGATTGCCTGGAGAAGTTCATCAAAATTATACATCAGATTCATGACAGCATTCTTACATGAATTCTGGATAATGGGTGATTCTCCCCACTTTCCCAATCACCAATGGAGTAAAACAGGGTTGTGTGTTTGTTCCCATGCTTTTAAGCATAATGCTTTTAATGATGCTCTCAGTTGTCTTCAACAAGAATGAAAACAGAAACAACAACTACTACGCTAATGGTAAATTATTTAACTCAAAAAAGGTTACCAACCAAGGCTAAAGTGGAGGAGAGTTGGTGAATGACTTTTTATTTGCACATGGTTATGCATTCAATATAGCCTCTGAGGCTGAGATACAATCGACTATGGGTTAGCTCCCTGCCAGTACTTATTTTGACCTGATAATGAACTTGAAAACAGATGCTCTCTACCACCACAGCATCCATATGTGGAACTGTAGGTTATGGCAAATGGAGAAATATTTAAAGGCTGTGGATAAGCTCACTTACCTTGGCTGCATACTTTTCAGGATCTGGACATAGATGATGAGGCCAATGCATTCATTTCCCAAATTAGCTCAGTGTCTGAGATACTCTGAAGTAATGTGTGGTAAAGAAGAAATATTAGGCTAACTTATTGAAGGTCTACAAGACCATTTTTGTATGCCTGTGAAACCTAGACCATGACATGCCAGGAAATTGAACCACTTCCATTTGAATTATCTCAGGAAGATATGGTACTAGATATGGTACTAGACAATGAACTCCTTTCTTGACCTGAATTGCCAAGGATTCAAACTCTATTGTAATGAGCACAACTCTGACGGCCTGGCCATAATGTTTGAATGCCAAATGTACATTTTCCTAAAAGACTATTTTACAGAGAACTCACGCAAGGTAAGCACTCACATGATAATCAGAAGAAGTGATACAGGCTCTCTCTTACAAACTTTGGAATTGATTTTGAGACATGGAAGATACCAGCAAAGGATGGTCCAGCATAGCATGTCTGCAGAAAAGAAGGCATTGTGCTCTACGAGCAAAGCATAATTGGAATAACTCAAAAGAAAAATGAGATGTACAAATTTAGAGACATCTCCACTGCAGATATTCTCATGGACTGTTTGCTCCTGACCTGTGCTTGTATGGTCTGATCAGCCATAGTCAGACATATTGTACTTTGACCCTGACATAGTGAAGTCATTTGGAACTTCCTCAAACATGAAAGACAATAACCAAACTAGCAGAGTGATGGTGTCTTGGTCAGGGTGGGGAAGGGTGGGAGTGAAGGGTTGTAATGATAATGACAATCTGAGCAGTTGTGCCTAGAGAGGGGCAAGTCCATCTCCCATAGGATTGCATCTTTTGAGAAGGATGCTACCAGGGCAACTAGATGGTGCAGTAGATAGAGCACCAGCCCTGGAGTCAGGAGGACTAAGTTCAAATCCAGCCTCAGACACTTAATACTTACTTTGTTGTGTGACCTTGGGCATGTCACTGCACCCTATTACCTTTCAAAAAAAGAAAAGAGAGAAGAATGCCACAACAATAGGACTTAGTGTTTGTGCCAGCAGAGGACCAAGAAGGATGCTGTGGAGAACTGTAGTTATTCTGTCTAGATAGGGTGGGTAGATGCAGGGGTCCAGCCTCTGCGGGGTCCTTGGAACCTGACAGGAGGGATAGAGTTGGCAGAATGAGTTGAGTCAACAAGTGGGTAAAGGAAGGAGCAGGCTGATTGACTGTCAGCTGCTTGGATTTATTTTTATAGTTTCAGAATCATGTATGTTTCAAGCAAGCAAGCTGAGATCATTTCCTTGGTTACAAAAGTGTACAATTTTCATCATCAATCATATAATTCATATGGTTACAAGTTTTAATCATGTGATTACAAGTTTAAGTAATAATCATATAGT
Organism: Macrotis lagotis; assembly: GCF_037893015.1. NCBI lineage: Eukaryota > Metazoa > Chordata > Mammalia > Peramelemorphia > Peramelidae > Macrotis > Macrotis lagotis. The sequence goes on from NC_133658.1 coordinate 790,599,541, forward strand.
TAATTGATTTCTTATCCCTACTCAGACCATGATGACCTCAACCTGTCTGTTACCTTATTTATTACTACATTGTATAATTGTTAATTCATTTAAAGTTATTAATTAATCTTTTAATGGAAATATTTTTATATTTTTTGTGTAAGTAATGTTTTTCAATACACTTCCTTAACAATCTATAGTGAGGGTCTTTATGCTTGTACACCCATCCATTAACTCTTACAATAACCAATTTTTCTTTCAGGCCTTGTTGGTAGAAACCACAGTTTCTGTGACTTTTTTATTTTTTCCATGAAACTAAGGATGCTGGAGTTCACATATCGATCACCTGTACTAACTATTTTCTCACCATCTTTTTCATATATTCCTGTGTATGGTAAACTATTAATTTCCCTGTAATTCTATCTGACCCATCTTGTATCTGTTTTCCACATATATATCTATATATCTATATATATATATATCTATATCTATCTATCTATCTATATTATATATCTATATCTATATCTATATCTATATCTATATCTATATCTATATCTATATCTATATCTATATCTATATATATATATATTCTGACATCTCCTTGGAATTCCAAGTGCTGGGTTTTCCAGAGATTTCATAATGTTGAAGCCTTTTGTATGTCTCAGGGAGAGGTAGTCCTGTTAAATTTGGACAGTGTTTACGATCTGTTTTATTCAAGGAATTTTTCTGAAATCCTTCCTTTATAGTCATTCCAGTATTAGGAGCGTGACTGCCTTGAGTCTTCTTGCTGCAACTGTCAAACAGCTTAGAGATCCTGGCTCCCAACAGGTAGAAAGTATTCCTTCACAGAGGAAGAGTGGAAATAAGCCCATCTGATAAAAATGTTTTGGGACAAAGCCTTTTTTTGCCCTGCACCAGATGTCTAGGCTTTGAGCACATTCTCTTTCAAATGCCTCAGATAAAGGGGGTAGGTGATGAGGAAAAGTTATCACCTATGATCTCCATTATCTTTAGGCCTTTCCTTTCCAAACTACAGGATCCGTGATTCCAAGAGACATTCTGTGTAAGAAATTCCTGAGGAGCATCCATGGAGTTATCTTCAAATGATTAGGGATATATTATGAATTAATTCATAATGAACAAAAACTTGTAACTTACTAAGTTCCTCTGGATCGCTTAATCTTCTCTATATTCTGTCTTTGATACTTGAATACTTTCTCTACTATACCTTTTTCACTTCTCTAGACCTCAGTTGACCTTCTAATATTAAAGGAAACTCCAATTATGGAATCTTGGCCATGACATTTGGGGACAGATCATTCAGTGTATCACTTCAATACATTTTAATTGCCAACAAGACTATCTTTTCTGGACTCTCCCAGGTTATACCATTGCCTACTCTTACCTTTTGTGATGTGGGTCCTCCTGAAACTCCAAGACTCATCATCTCCACCCACTAAGACATGGAATTTCAACAGAGACTGTTGAACAGTCTAATCACCTTCCTCCCTCAATGATCCCCTCTCCTGAAACAGATATTCTTCTTAAAGTTGTCCAATTCATCATTAGAGTCATCAGTGACTTTGAACTTCTAGTTGTCATAGTACAACCCCTATTCTCCAACCCTTAATTCTCTCATCCCCTTAAACCTTATCCCCCAAATGTCCCATTGCAGATCTGCCCACCTCATCCACAATGCCCCCTGTAATGCCTGCTCCACAGTTAACAAACTTGTATTAATCTTAAATATTATCTTGTTCCATTCCTTCTATTTTCTAACTCTCAGGGACCTAGCTCACTCTTGATGACTCTGGTCATTCTTTCCAGGACTGTGGTATATTTATTCATTTACAACACTTCATTCTCCTGCTCACCACTACTGGTAATGCCTTCTCTCTGAAATACCTCCCCTTTGCATTTCATATAAGTACATAGTTATTTGTATATTGTCTACTCTTTAGAATATGAGGGTAGGGCCATGCTTTTCTTTACATTTCTTTGTATCCCTAGCTCTTAGCATAGAGTCTGATACATAATGAGTCTTTAATAAATTCTTATTGACTAACTTCAATCCATATCACTAAAATAACCAAAAAAACTGACTCCAATACTATGATCCAGAGAGTCAGAGAAACTGAAAGCTTAAAAAGGTCTTAAAAATCAGCAAAACTCAAAAGATCAGCAAACATGTATTAAGGATCTACTATGTGCAGGCAAAGTAGGGGAGCAATAGCAGGAAACTGCAGAGCTAAAGAACAATATGAAATAGTCATTGATTTCAAGGAATTTTAATTCTATAGCAGAGACAACATATACACATATATGTGAAATTAATATATTCAAGAGAAATACAGAGAAATACTGGGGGAGTGGGCATTCATAAACAAGAGATTGTAAAGGAGAGGCATTCAAGTGAGCTTTGAAGGGATCTGGTAATTCTCAAAGAGAGGTGAAGAAGGTCATTCCAGAGATGGAAAGTCTAATGTCATAGTGAGGAATGGCAAGAAGGGCCATTGGCTGGCTGGAAGAGTATGTGAATAAACTGTAATATATAAAGAGACTGAAGAGATAAATTGAAACCAAATAATTAGGAGATTTAAATGCTGAACAGAGGAATTTGTATTTTTTTCCCAGGGAACAATTGGAGTCTAGTGAGCATGGGGAGTTGACATGATCACAGCAATGCTTTAGGAAAATCATGTTGGCAGCTAAGTGAAATAATTTCCTCAATTTTTTTGTGTGATTACAATTTCACTTTTTTCAATTTATAAATGTTTATTTTTTCTTTCTCCTATGCCCACCATCATTGGAAAAAGAAAAGTAAAAGAAAAATAACACCCTTGTAACAAATATGCATAGTTAAGTAAAATAAACTCATGCAATGAGTATGTCCAAAAGTATGTGACTCATTCTGTACCTTGAGTTCACAGCCTCTATGTTAGAAGTTGGGTAGTATACTTAAAACATTGTTTCTAAGGGATCATGGCTAATCTTTGAATCAGTAAGAATTCTTAAATCTTTAGAGTTGTATGGTTTTATTCAATCATTTTTCAGTAGTGTCCTACTCTTCATGATCTCATATAGGTTTCTCTTAGCAATGATAATGGAGTGGACAGTTGGATTTAGAAATTTATCTTATCCTTCAAGAATTAGAAAGAGGAAGGGATCAGGGAGGGAAGGAGGGAATAACAGAAGAGAGGGAAAGAAGGAGGGGAAAAGGGAAAGAGAAAAGAAATGGGGAGTGGGGACAGATCAAGAGAGACAATATTCAGAAACAAAACGCTGGTGAGGGTGAAGGGAGAGGTTAAAAAGTACAAATGGAGGGTAATAAAGAGTTAGTAACTATAACTGTGCGTGTAAATGGGATGAACTTTCCTGTAAAACAGAAGCAGATAGCAGAGTGTATTAACAACAGAATCCTATGATATGCTGCTTACAAGAAACACCTTTGAAGCAGAGAGATACACCCAGAGTAAAGGGTATAGAGCAGACTATATTATGATTCAGCTGAAGAGAAAAAAAGCAGGGGTAACAATCCTTATCTCAAAACAATTGCAAAAATACATCTCATTTAAAGGGATAAGGAAGGAAGCTATATCATCCTAAAAGGTATGATAGACAATGAAGTAATTTCTATATTAATCATGTACACACCAAGTAGTATAGCACCCACATTCTTAGAGGAGAAGCTAAATGAGTTACAGGAAGACAGAGATAGCAAAACTACACTGGTGTGGAACCTCAACCTCCCTCTCTCAGAATTAGATAAATATAACTAGAAAATAAATAGGAGGGGAGTTGAACTGGTGAATAGAATATTAGAAAAGTTATATATGAAAAACTTCTGGAGAAAATTAAAAGGGGATAGAAAGGAATATATCTTTGTATCTGCTATACATGGCACCTACAAAAAATTTGATCATGTATTACAGCATAAAAACCCCACAATCAAATGTAGAAAGGCAGGAATATTAAATGACATTCTTTTCAGATCATGATGCAACAAAAATCATGTGAAATAAAGGGTCATGGAGAGATAGACCCCCAAATTAATTGGAAATTAAATAACTTAATTTTAAAGAATTTAAAAAACAAATCATAGAAATTTCTTTCGTTTTTTGTTTTACAAGGCAATGGGGTTATGTGACTTGCCCAAGATTACACAGCTGGGTAATTATTAAGTATCTGAGGCCAGATTTGAACTCAAGTGCTCCTGACTCCAGGGCCGGTGCTCTATCCACTGCACCACTCAGGTGCCCCACCATAGAAATAATTAATAATTCTATTCAAGCCAATGACAATAAGGAGGCAACATACCAAAACTTGTGGGATACTGTCAAGGCAGTTATTAGGGAAAATATTATATCTCTAAATGACAAATGTGAATAAAATAGAGAAAGAGGAGATCAATGAATTGGGCATGCAACTAAAAAAGCTAGAAAAAGAACAAATTGAAAATCCCCAATTAAATACCAAATTAGAAATTCTGAAAATCAAAGGAGAAATTAAAGTAAGAAAACTATTGAACTAATAAATAAAACCGAATTGGTTTTACAAAAACCAATAAAATAGATAAATCTTTGGTTAATTTGATTAAAAAGAGAGAAAGAAGAAAACCAAGTTACCAGTATCATAAATGATACTGAAGTAGTTCGTCATTTCCTATTCATTTTACAAATGAAGAAACTGTGTTAAACTGGGTTAATGACTTGCCCAGTATCCCACAGCTAGTAAGTATCTGAGACTGGTTTTGAACTCAGTTCTTCCTGACTTAAAGCCTAGTTCTCTATCCCCTGTACCACCTATGACTTTATAATGTTGTTACTGTACATCTGCTTGTTTCACTCTACAATAGTTCATACAACGCCAAGTTTCTCTAAAATAGTCCCTGTCTTCATTTTTTTATGACAGTAAAATTTCATTATTTTTTCTGTACTAAAATTTGTCAAACCTAGTGGATGGGCACCCTCTTAGTATGCAGTTCTTGGTCACTAAAAAAGAATTGCACATTTGCAATTCTCTCATTTTAATGATCAGGAAATTGAGATGCAGAAAAATAAAGAGACTCTGAGATCATAGAAAAAAACTAATAGAATAATTATTTATATCACCTACATTCATCTTCAAATCAAAATTCAGTATTTGGAGTTAGGAAGATATGAATGTGACTCCTTCCTCAGACACAGAACTAGCCATAGGTCACAGCCTCTCTGACCCTGTTTCATTACCCGTAAGATGGACATAAAAGTAGCCCCTGTTTCACAGAATTTTTGTGAAGAATAAATGAAATAAACAATGAAACCCTGAGCCTAGAATCAATAAGGTCTGAGTTCAAAACCAATCTCAGACAACAGCATTTGTGACCTTGGGCAAGTTATTTAACCCCAGCTTCCTCAACAATCAAATATCGATAATAATAGTACCTGCCTCCCAGAGTTGTTGTGAAGATCAATTGAGATAAGATTTACAAAATTCTTTACATAGTGTCTGGCACATAAGACACTAAATATTAGTTATTATTATTGTTATTGTTTCTTAAACATCTCACAAACCTTAAAGTGTTGTATAATAGCATCATCATCATCATGTTATTATTTAACTGACCTGCCTCCCACTTAATAATGTCTCTACACCAGTCTTATTCCAAGGTCCCCAAAGGCACTAACAATCTCTAACTCCAACTGTATTTTCAGCCCCAACAACCTCTGGGGGGGGTGCAACAAATACCACACATTTACTCCCCACTATGTAAGGCTGTTATCTCTTTCAAGCTTCAAAGGGTGCCCTGTAGTCCTGTTATTAGAGATTTGACAAACAAAAATACCTTTCATGATTTCCTATGCTTTGATCATATCTCCTGATTTCTGTCCTTTTCAGCCTGAAAGGTTCAAACCTTTTTAGTCATATTAGGTATTTGTGTGAATGCTGCTACATCTAGCTGACCATTTTAGTTGCCCCTGTCCCATCCTTCTCTACCTCTGTGAAGTCATTCTTGAATGTACTTTTGCATAGCTTTATTCAACACTAGAAGCAAAATGACCTGACTAGCTAGAATGAACCCTTAGTCTCCCAGGGAGTTTCCAATTCAATACCATCTGTCATCCTGAAGAATATCAGGTTGACTGTCAGTCTCAGGGGTTGGTTAAAAACTGTATGTGTGTGAATGGAGACCTCTGGGATATGTGGTCAATAGGATCAAAGGATTAAGAGCTAGAAAGGACCTTTGAGATTATTTTAGCCAACCTCATATAAAAGAGGAGAAAACAGCTCTCTATCTTAATTGATTTACTCAAGGTCACAGAAACATAGAGTCCCAGAGTTAAAATCCAATATAATCTAATCCAATTCATCCAATATTAATTTGGCACCTATGTTTTATAAGTCAAGGGCATCTAGGTGGCATAGTGATTAGATTGCCAGGTCAAGAATCAGGAAGAATTGAGTTCAAATCTGACCTCAGACCTTACTAGCTGTGTGACCCTTGGCAAGTCATTTCATCCTGTTTGCCTCTGTTTTCTTATCTGTAAAATGAACTGGAACAGGAAATCAAAAACTACTCCATTATCTTTGCCAAGAAAGCTCCAGACACAACTAATTAACTATAAAATTTTGTAAGTTCTAGGAGCTAAGGATGGAAAGATAAAATTAAAATGATCCCTTATCTCATAAATCTTGTATTCTACCAGGAGGACACAACACTTAGTAGTTAAATATAATATAATAATTTGAGGTGGGAATAAGCATTAACACCTAAGAGGCTAAGGAAATATTTTCCAGAGAAAAAGAAATATTACTTTAGTTTAGCCTAGAAGGAAACTAGAGGTAAAAAAGGAAGGAATATACTCCAGGGATGGAAGAAAGGATTGCCTATACAAAGACACGATCAGAGGCAAAAGAATGTCAAATTTAGGGATCAGCAAGGAGACCAGTTAAAGTGAATAGAGGACATGAATGTGCAATGTAGGTTGACTGGGGTAGATAAGTGTTTCAAAACTGGCCTGGAGTCAAGAATACTCATCTTAATGAGTTCAAAATCAGCCTTACACTCTTACTAGCTGTATGACTTTGCCTCAGATTTCTTTTTTTTTTAATTATTTTTATTAAAGACATTATTTGAGTTTGCAATTTTCCCCCCAATCTTACTTCCCCCCCCCCCCACGGAAAGCAGTCTGTCAGTCTTTACTTTGTTTCCGTGTTGTACCTTGATCCAAACTGAATGTGATGAGAGAGAAAAATCATATCCTTAAAGAAGAGACAAGAAGTCTAAGAGGTAACAAGATCAGACAATAAGATATCTGGTTTTTTTCTAAATTAAAGGGAATAGTCCTTGTACTTTGTTCAAACTCCACATCTCCTTATCTGGATACAGATGGCACTCTCCTTTGCAGGCAGCCCAAAATTGTTCCCCGATTGTTGCACTGATGGAATGAGTGAGTCCTTCAAGGTTTATCATCACTCCCATGTTGCTGTTAGGGTATACAGTGTTTTTCTGATTCTAATCATCTCACTCAGCATCAGTTCATGTAAATCCCTCCAGGCTTCCCTGAAATCCTATCCCTCCTGGTTTCTAATAGAACAATAGTGTTCCATGACATACACATACCACAGTTTGCTAAACCATTCCCCAATGAAGGACATTTACTTGATTTCCAATTCTTTGCCACCACAAACAGGGCTGCTATAAATATTTTTGTACAAGTGATGTTTTTACCCTTTTTCATCATCTCTTCAGGATATAGACCCAGCCAGTAGTGGTATTGCTGGGTCAAAGGGTATGCATATTTTTGTTGCCCTTTGGGCGTAGTTACAAATAGCTCTCCAGAAGGGTTGGATGAGTTCACAGCTCCACCAACAGTGTAATAGTGTCCCAGATTTCCCACAACCCTTCCAACAATGATCATTATCCTTTCTGGTCATATTGGCCAATCTGAGAGGTGTGAGGTGGTACCTCAGAGAAGCTTTAATTTGCATTTCTCTAATAATTAATGACTTAGAGCATTTTTTTCATATGGCTATGGATTGCTTTGATCTCCTCATCTGTAAATTGCCTTTGCATATCCTTTGACCATTTGTCAATTGGGGAATGGTTTTTTGTTTTAAAAATATGACTCAGTTCTCTGTATATTTTAGAAATGAGTCCTTTGTCAGAATAATTAGTTGTAAAGATTGTTTCCCAATTTACTACATTTCTTTTGATCTTGGTTACAGTGGTTTTATCTGTGCAAAAGCTTTTTAATTTAATGTAATCAAAATCATCTAATTGGTTTTTGGTTATGTTCTCCAACTCTTCCTTAGTCATAAACTGCTCCCCTTTCCATAGATCTGACAAGTAAACTAGTCCTTGATCTTCTAATTTGCTTATAGTATTGTTTTTTATGTCTAAGTCCTTTAACCATTTGGATCTTATCTTGGTAGAGGGTGTTAGGTGTTGTTCTAATCTAAGTTTCTTCCATACTAACTTCCAATTATCCCAGCAGTTTTTATCAAAGAGGGGGTTTTTATCCCAATGGCTGGGCTCTTTGGGTTTATCAAACAGCAGATTACTATAATTATTTCCTGCTTTTACACCTAGTCTATTCCACTGGTCCATTACTCTGTTTCTTAGCCAATACCAAACAGTTTTGATGACTGATGCTTTATAATATAATTTTAGATCAGGTAGGGCTAAGACACCTTCTTTTGCACTTTTTTTCATTTAAGCTCCTGGCAATTCTTGACTTTTTATTTCTCCATATGAATTTACTTACAATTTTTTTCTAACTCATTAGAGTAATTTTTTAGAATTTTGATTGGTAGGGCACTAAACAGATAGTTTACTTTTGGTAGAATTGACATTTTTATTATATTAGCTCTACCTATCCATGAGCAGTTGATATTTGCCCAGTTATTTAAATCTGATTCAATTTGTGTAAGAAGTGTTTTCAAAAAGATTCTGGTCTGGCTTGGCAAATAGACTCCCAAGTATTTTATATTGTCTGAGGTTACTCTGAATGGGTCAGTTTTCATATCTATAAAAGGATTTGGAGAAGGAGATGGCTAACCACTCCAGGATTTTTGCCAAGAAAACACCAAATGGAGCATGAAAAGTCAGATGTGACTGAGACTGGTTAGATTATTGTTTTTGTTCATCCTTTGCTCTTAAAGAGGATCGATACCATCATGAAAGAGAGGTCTTGACTTGTACATGAATTGAATTTGAGTGAGGCAGAGTTCTATTCCTCTAGAACCATTGGAATCCAGTGGCAAGACAAAGGTCAAGATGATTAGAGATGACTCAGCATGCAATGGGTGACCTTGGCCTTTTTAAATTAAAGCCTTTCCCAGGCATGTCTGAGGTCAAGTCCATTTAATGACTAAGGATTAGGCAAGAATTGAGACAAACGTTTAGGCAAGAGCTTGATAAGGCCCAATAAGGGAAATGACTTGGTTTTCAACAGAAACAAAAATTCACTATAAAAATACTTTGAGACAAGAACAAGATAATTTCTGTTGTTTGAAGTCAACATTCTTGCTCACTTTCACTAATATGGCTAAAATGATAGACATCTGTGTAGAATAGTGGGGGGGTGAGGGGAGAGGAAGAAGCAAATTTTATATTTAAAAAAGAAAAAAATGAATGTTGAGGAAAGTGGATTGAGGGAGAATGACATGAGGGTCAGACTTGAAAATACAAAGACAAGAAATGCAATGATTCTGGCCCTCATGGAACTTATATTTTATGGGAAAGATTCACAGTCTAGGTTGATAAGTGGTATGATGGAGAGCGATTGAGCCTACAAGGTTCTTGAAGCCAGGAAAGTGGTGTATGGGTCCAATGAACAGAATCTATCTAGTGCAAGTACATGGGAAGCTGTGTCCTTGTTGTCAGGAAGTGTGAAATGGGAGAGGGGAGAAGCTGTAATTGGAGGAAAATAAAAAAAAATATTTAAAAAACAGAAATATAGTATTCAGAGCAAGGAAAGGTATAGTGCCACTACATTCATCTGAGCCACAGGCATTTGGTAGCAAAGGGGATACAGCACCAGACCTGGAAAGAGAAAGACCTGAGTTCTAATCCAATCTCAGCCACTTAGTGACTGAGATTCTGGGCAAGTCATCAAATCTCTATTTGCCTCCATTCCCTCAGCTTGTAAATGGAGATAATAACGGCATCTACCTCCTAGGCCTGTTGTCAGGATCAAATGAGATAATGTATACAAAAAAGTGCTTTGCAGAATGAGTGGCAGCCAGTAGGTCCTTTATCAATCTTTATTCTCTTTTCCTTCCATTCCTCTGGTCAGTGGTCATATCTGGAATATTTGTTCTATTATGATAATAATTGTCATATTTTAGGGAAGTCATAGACATAAGTACAGTGAAAATAAATTAGTAATTATTCAGAAAAGGGCAACTGGGATCATTGGCATGACTAGAGACTATATTATACCAGTACTGGTAGAATGAACTTTAGGGAAGACAAGATTTGGACCAGGGAGACATATGACTGTCTGCAGGTTTTTAAAGCATTGTCATAAGGAAAGAAAGTGGGGCTTATTCAACTTGACAGAGCTCAATGTTACACAATAGCATCTTTTAGGGGAAACTTCCTAATAATTAGAGGTTCCAAAATAGAAGGAACTCCCTCAGGAGATGGTGAGATCTTCTTCACCAGAGGCCTGGTAGAGCACAACAGAGGTCAAGAAGCTTCAGGCTAAGAAACTTATTAGCTTAGGATAGGGGTTATGCCTGTGTATGTATGCAGATAAATAATAATATGTGTATACATTCATATATTTCCACATACATATTTATGTTTGTGTGATTATTCATGCATGTATTCATGTATATTAAATTTATATATAATTGTTATAGTATATATTTTATGTTATTTTATAGAATATGTCTACTTTTATATTTTTGAATTGTTATCTTTACATCACTACCCTTTCTAAATAAATCCTTCCCTAGCTCCTCTAGGCAGCAAACTATCCCTTGTAACATTGATTAAAAAAATAAGTCATGAAAAAATAGTTCAGCAAAACTTATATATTTATACTATATGTAATATTGCTATTATATATCTACTGAAATATCTATAATGGTGTAGACATTAGAGATCTGGAATATCAATTACATATGTAATATATAGTATATGCAAAATGACATATCCACATAGACTAGGGTCTATTTATGGTGATTCCTAGTCAGTTGTTGGTGTGGGTTAGACTAGGTGACCTTTTAGTTCTACTTCAACTCTGAGATTCTGTGATTTCTGGGACAATTAAGAGGCAGAGAGATATGGTAGAAAGAGCATGAATTGGGGAGGCAATAGATTTTTGTTGGTCAGTCATGTCCAACTCTTCATGATCGCATTTGGGGTTTCCTTGGCAAAGATCCCAGAGTGGTTTTCCATTTCCTTCTCCAGCTCATTTTACAGATGAGGAAACTGAGACAAAGATGGTTAAGTGACTTGCCCTGGGTGACCCAACTAGTAAATGTCTAAGGCTATTTTGAACTCAGGAGGATAAGTTTTCCTAACTCCAGACCTAGTATTCAATCCACTGCATCACTCAGTTACCCCCTGCCATCTAGCTGCCCCATTAAATAATTAAGTGATATTAATAAGTGCTTGAGCAAATAATTCATTAATAATAAATGAGAAAATCTTTGAATCTCTCTTTCCTCATCTTTAAAAAGAGAGAGTTGTTCTGGTTAATCTTCCAGGTCCCTTTCCTTTCTAACATTCTACAATAGTTGTCCCTCACTCTTTCTTATCTCTGAGCCAAGTAATTCCAGGCTCTTTAAATTTTATTTATAGGCCTTATTTTCTGATTTTTTTTAGTTATATTGTTATTTCTGCTGATGCTTCTTTCAAATCTCTTACTGTAATTTTTAGTTCTGAAGCTGAGACACAGTCTTAGGACTGAAAAAAAAGGTCTCCTCAGCACTGAGTATACAGTAAAACTGCACCTTTCCCCTATGGGGGGAGTTTGCACCCTCAAAGCACTCTAGGGGTCCCTTCTGTGTCTGAGCAGGGTCACCCTCTATGCACTATGTAAATGACAGATCTGTGGACTGGAAAATTCCAGAGCCTCTTAAGGCATTCTTGTGATAATATAATTGGTCTCAAATGGGACACGTATAATAAGCTAATAGACTAAAGCCCCCAATAACAGCATTATTGAGTTTGAAAACCACATATTAACATTATCCATGTTCTATCCCTTTTCTAGTCTTTCCTCTACTCTGTTTATTCTTTTGAATATTGCCCAATTACATTTTAAACTGGTTCAGGATGCCCTTGACAGTGTTGCAAGTTATTTTATGATATTTATCATCTAGAGGACTTATAAAGGCAATGGGAATAACTCAGAAAACTAAAAACGGATTGAATCCAGGGCTAGCACAACAGTCAGGAAGGCCAGTCATTGATTGGCATCATGAAGAAGAATCATTGCATAAGAGAATCCTGGTCCCAAAATTAGGATTAAAGCATGCTAAATACAATGTGAGCTCAGGGAGGGTCATGCTGAAGGACCCAGGAAACTAATTAAACTCAGATAGATTTATGATGCTTACAAACTCTCTAAACAGAGAACTTTCCAGGAGTTCAATCATGTATTCAATGACATGTTGACGTGTTGGGAAGGGCAATTAATACACTGGATAAAAGCATCAGGAATCAGAAAAATCTTAACAGGATAGAAACATTGGGCTGGATTTAGTCTGATGACATTTATTAGGGATAAATGTAAAGTCTTGTACTTGGGTACAAAAAGATCAATTTCACAAACGTGCATCCTTATGTATCAGTCTTTTTGAAAATGATTTGGATTTGCTATTCACATCCAGAGGGAAAACTGAATAGTCTGAATACAGATCAAAGCTATATGGGATGCAAAAAGCATGAAATGGATGAAACAGAGAAAGGAAAAATGTGGGCATGATCTAGAATTGGGGTGAGTGAGAGGGGTAAGGGAGATAGAGAAAAAAGACAAAGTAAGGGAGATAGAGATAAAAAGATAAAGAGACACAGAGAAACAGAGACAGGGGAGAGGGAGAGAGAGAGAGAGAAAGAGAGAGAGAAGGAGGGGAGGAGGGTCCCCTGGGAGAGCTTGTCTCTTCCAGGTCATTGACTCACAAACAAAGCAGTGGTACCCAGGGATAAAAATAGAAACTCCATCTGCAGTTTTGGTGCCTGGGGATGGAGTTTAGACACTCTCCGGTCAGGTCCTTCCCCTGAATATGGGTGGTCATGTTGAGTCACCCTTAGTAGCCCTCAGAGGAGTCTTGAATTTCTGACAAGGAAACTTAAGAATATCAGGATAACAGGAATATCAGCTGGAAATAGCAAAACTGAATATGAAATGGAAAGGGGAATTGGGACGAAGCACTTTAGAAATAAAAGGGAACCTCCAAGATCCTTGCTTGAGACAGAGCGATGGACTTAATGAATTCTCTAGGTCACTTCTAGTTTAGAATCTCTACTGGAAGTTTACTTGTGACATCCTCAGGACTGGCAGACTGACCTAGAAGTGTCCTGCTGATCAGCAGAATTGTGGGAATCATAGCACAGGAACTGAGAGTTGGAGAGTTGAGAATCTCCTCTCAGGAAAGAACAGGCCTTGAAGATGGGGGTAGGAATGGAAATTGGACTGGTTACCCCCACCCCAGCCCAGTCACACACACACACACACACACACACACACACACACCTAAGACTTAAAGGAAGGAGAGGAAGGAAGGAGACAAAAAAGAAAAAGGAAGAAAAAAATGTACATTATCAAGTCCTGGCTTGAATCCAATTGTGAGCAAGTCATCAAACCACTCTGTGCTTTAATTGTTTCATATGTAGAATGGGGAGAATGGCCTAGCAGGAAGGTGTCTGGATCTGAAGCCAGAGGATTTGGTTAGAATCCTGGCTCAATTACTTGGTCCCACAGATCCAGTCAAACAAGTACCATGTTTCCCCATGTATAAGACACTCCCAAGTATAATAAGATGCATGTTAATTTGGGGGCCCAAAATTTGAAACAAATGTATTACATAAAGTTATTGAACTCAAGTTTTATTCATCATAAAATTCATACAACTCCTCATCACCATCAAAACTCCCATTCATTAGTTCCTCCTCCTCCTCTGTGTTTGATGACAAATCACTGTCTCAGGAGAGGTTCTGACTGCTCTCCTTCCTATGCTCTAGTCTGGGGTTGACCACAAGCACTCCCTGGGTAAGTCTGGTGTGTGGATGCATGCTTAGACCATTCTGATTCATGAATCTGAAGCATCAATTGTGTCCTTTGAAATCAGAATTTCTTTTTCATCAAAATTCCTCTTGCCTCCTGCTGAACCATCTTTGTGATGCAAGAATTCCACTTGCCCTTTGCTCTTCAATCCATCTCTTCAATTCTCTCTCTACATCTGGTCATTTTGCTGACTTGCCTCTCATGGTCTTTTCAGTCCAGTTTCTTCTTCCTGTAACCATCTTCAGACTGTTTTCTCAGTTGGAGGAGGACGAAACTGACACTCAGCACTGGACAAAAATCTTTTCTGAGCCATTTCTGGGCAGAATGTGGCAAAACATAACCTAATATACTGGTAACAAAGTGAAACAATGAGCGCAAAGACAAGAAGCAAGGAAAACATTGGAAGTGCAAGTCAAAAATCTACCACCACTGTGTAAGACGCTTCCAGTTTTTAGACCTCAAATTTTTAGAAAAAGGATGGGTCTTATATATGAGGAAATATGGTAAGTCACTTCCCTCATTTTGCAAAATGAATGGGGGGACTCAGATCCCTTTCCCACAGGGAATCCAGTGTGGTTGAGCAGAAGGATAGAGAATAGAGCTGAATACAAGAAATGCTTTGAGGAAACAGGTGAAGGAGAGTGGAAAGGAGAAAGGAGAAGGAGCCTACAAAGAAGACAACAACCTCAACTGATCCGATTAGCTCCAGACCTACATTGGATCTCTAGCAATAGGTCTACATTGGTCAATAAGTCTTTCCTCTTGAAGCCAAACTGTGTGAACTTATCTCCCAGGCAGCTTAGGTGAAATTACAGAATATTGTTGAATGAGGCAGGACCCATCGCAGCAGGTGTTTTTTGTCATTGTTTATTCAATGTCTAGCATAGACCTTGGACAGGAAAGGCAGTTAACAAATGTGCATTGAATGGGAATTAAACTGAATTTAATTTAATTTAATCATGTGTACAGGAGAAAGGGCAGGGTCAAGGAGAGGTATAAAAGGCTATATCTTAATCTATTCATTATAATGCAATCTATAAACAAGAAGACCGATGGCATAAAGAGAAAGAAATCAGTCATGGGCAAAGGGGAATGAAAGACCCTGGGCTCATTTGCATTTAATTTACATGCTATCCATAAAAGATCCTGTGGCCCTGTTGTGTTAGGTTTGGGAAGAACAATTTAGAAGAATTATTAATGAAATCCAAATTCTATTTATTTATTTAATTAACTGATTGGATATTTATTTAATCATTTGATTGTTTATTCTTTCATTTGATAAGTATTCACTTTTTGGGACTCTTTTTCCCTAGACTCTGCAAGAAAAAAAAAAAAGATTTCAAAAAGGAGGGAGATTCAACATCTTCCTCAACTATCTCCCAACCCCACCACTATATTTCTCTGATAGGATAAAGATGATAGTTTGGTGATAAATGGGGCAGGGGGTGACAGGCTGTCCTAATTAGCCTGGGTCCCTTGGGGCTTAAAAAGATCTTCTTAGGTGGGACTAGAAGAAATATATGATTATTGGCTCAAGAAATTAAAAACTGCCTTATCTTTTACAGAAGACTATATACCATAACCTGGGGCACACTCTTCTCTTCCTTACCCCTCAACTCCTCCCTTGATGATAACTACCCTGAAACTATCTAGGATGCTTAATTGCTCAATTAGATGAAATGGAGAATCACCAGACCTTACCATCTGCTTTGTAACTACCTCCTAAGGCCTTACCATCTGTGCTGAATCTTTGCCCTCACTGACCCCTAACACTCTCACATGGCCTACTCAAATAGCCTAAGGACCCCAATGAACCCTTACAACTTCCAAGTCTTTTGATCTACCACATAGCTGAACTTTATTTTGTGATTGTTTCCCCCAATTAGAGTATGACCTTTTTGAAAGTGAGGACTTTAGGGCACCTAGGTGGTGCAGTGGATAGAGCACTGGTCCTAGAGTCAGGAGGACCTGAGTTCAAATCTGCCCTCAGACAATAATTACCTAGCTGTTTGACCTTGGGCAAGTTACTTAAATCCATTGCCAAAAAACAAAAGTAAGGACCTTCTCCCCCTTTTTCTATTTGATCCCCAATATTTAGTACTAAATATTAACAATTGTTTTGTCATTCTTTTAATTCATGGAGACTATCCATTGGTCCTGATAAGCAATCCATTTGTAATTTAGACCTTGGGCCCTGAGATGTTAGGAAACAATGGACAAGACCACATAGATAGAATGTGTAAGAAAAATAATTTGAACCCAGATTTTCCTGACTTCAAGACCAGCTCTCTAACTACATCATGAAGACATTCATATACGACTATCACATTAAGAAAAAATTTACAAAATGCTTTGCCTACAGCATGTTATTTGAATCTCACAACAAACTAATGAGGTAGGTACTACATGTGTCATCACTCCTATTTTGCAAATAAAAAAACTAAGGCCCAGAGAGGTTAAGTGCCTTTGCCTTTGGTCAGATACCTAGTTCGAATCAAAGTAAAGATTTGAGTTCTAAGGAGCAGAAAGGGCTCAGACTTCAGAAGTACCTTATGCTGAGGCCCTGACTTCCACTGGTGACTTTATAGGGGCTTGACAGAGTCCTGAAC
Organism: Macrotis lagotis; assembly: GCF_037893015.1. NCBI lineage: Eukaryota > Metazoa > Chordata > Mammalia > Peramelemorphia > Peramelidae > Macrotis > Macrotis lagotis. Next base: position 790,616,354 of record NC_133658.1, read on the forward strand.
TCCATCTCTATCATGAATATTGGTATCAGTCCATTGAAATAACTTTGAGACTTAAAGATATTGCCAGAAAAAACATAGGATTATAGATTTAGGACTACAAGTGATATTAGTGTTCATCTACCCCTATACCTTGATGATGAAATTGAGGTCCAGAGAAGTTTTGTCAGCAAAACTTCAGTAGTACTTCCTAGTTCCAGCTCTTAGTGCACCTTAGTCTACCATATCCTCACCACCAAAATCATAGATCCTTCAAACACTGACCTACCTACAGAGGTCCTAGTGCTTAAGAGAAACTGAGTGCTCAGAAAACTATTGATTGACTGATGGATGGATGTCATAAGATAAAATAAAACAAATGCTTCTCACAGGTGGGAGGAAGAGCTCTTTGAGGCCTGGGGCCAGTAGGGGAGATAGGATTTCTCCATACAGGTAGAAAGGAAAAGGACTTTCCAAACAAGAAGAAAAAAGACATCAGGTACAAGAAAAAGAGTAGAAAGTTCAGAAGACAATAAGGTCAACCTGTCCTGTACAGAGAGTTTGTGGGGGAAGATGGAATAGTATGAGGAAAAGACTGGAAAACTGTTTTAGGCCTAGATTGTGGATGGGATTGGTTAAAGTTCTTTCTTTAACCTGCAGCTAATAGGGAACTATTGAATAGAAACTTAATGTTCATACTACTATAGGAACACAAATTTGATGACTTCTAAGTTCCCTCCAGCCCTAAATCTATGTTCCTAAGGTAGTAGGAACATTCACATTTCCTTGGGATATTGTACAACTTGAATCTAGTTTGGGAGGTAGGCTCACATATTTAAGGTTGGAAGGGATTTCAGAGGTCATCTTGTAAAGCCTTCTTATTTTATTGATAAGGCTACTGAGGCCCATAAAGGTTAAGTGACTTGTCCAAGGTCATCTAGATCACAAGCAATTAGAGTCAGACTTCAAAACCAGATCTTGTAAAGTCAAATACAGTCAAATCTTTCCATTGCACCAATTCTAGGAGATATTATCCAGGAATCTTTTCAGTTTTGATTGTGTGTGATTTTGTGTGTGTGTGTGTGTGTGTGTGTGTGTATGTGTGTATTGTAAGGTTTACAAAGCAAATGCTGGCTTCACCTGCTCATTAGGACAGTAGAAAATGTGTTGACTTTGAAAGTCAGAGGTCCAGACTATCTATATCACTTTGGTTCAATCCTTTAATCAGTTTTTGTTTCCTTATAAGGGGATTAGACAAAATGACTTTTCAGGTCTCATCCAATTCTAAATCTATGATCCTATAATCTGGGGCCTTATGTAACTTTGAACAATTCACTTGACCTCTCTGACTTTCCTCCTATAAAGAGGGTGAACTAAATGGTATACAAGGTCCCTTTAAGTTCTTCATCTTGTGGCAACCTGGCTCCTGCTGATAGGAAGTGTTCCAATTCTACAAACATGAATTCAACACCTCCTGATTCTGGAGCATTGTCCAGAACAAATTTCATAAGGCAAGCTTCCCTTCACATGTACAAATAATGATGATGCAAAAGAGAATGTACCAAGCAAAATATTTATGTGAGAGCTGTGGAAGGAAGAAGGATCCTGCCGTTCCTCAAGGCCAGGCTGGCTGCAAAGGAGGGGAAGAAGCAGGTTAGTACCTGCTTGAGGAAAGACCTCCCCAAGGCCCTCCATATTGGAGGGCAAAAAGTAAATAACAGAGCCCTAAGAGATAGAGGGAAGGGAATAAGCATTGATATAGCAATGTTCCAGGCACAATTTTACAAATGTTGTCTCATTTGACCATCACTACAACCATGAGAAGTAAGTGTTATTATCAAACCCATTTTAAGGTTGAGGAAACTAAGACAGAGGTCAAGTGTCTTGCCCAGGGTGAAAGAGCCAGTAAATGTCTGGGACCAAAATTGAACTCAAATCTTCCTGACTCCAGGCTCATTGTGCTCTACCCATTGTAATACTAGCCATCTCTATAGAAAGAATCTTTCTTGGTGATCTCATCAACTCCTTTTGGATTCAAATGTCATCTCTAAGTAAAGGACTCCAACATCTCTATATCTAATACTCATCTCTCTCCTGAACTTCAATCCTGTATTTTCAAATCCCTGCTAAACATCTTCATCTGGATGTCTCATAACCATAGCTGTCTACAACTTCCATTCAAAACTTATCTCATTCATTTCTCCCCTAAACCCATTCTTCTTCTTCACTTCCTGATTTATATTGAGAGCACTGCCATTTTTCCAGGCACTGAAACTTGAAATGTCCTTTACTCCCACTGACCCTTGTCTAATCCTGCTCCCCATCTAATCAATGCCTAATCTTATTGATTTCTTTTCTCTATTCACACACCATCTTAGACTCTTTTAGGCTATGATAATAGCCTTCTAGTTGGTCTTTCAATATCTAATCTCACCCCTTTCCAATCCTTACCTACCACAAACACAAGGATATTCCTAAGGTGAATCTGACTTCATTGCCTCTTTATTTAACAAACTTTAAGTTTAGATATAAACTCCACTGTTTGACATTTAAAGTCCTTCACAACCTGGCTTGATTGTATATAGTTACCCTATGTTCCACCTAAACTAGTCTGTTTACTGCTTCCCCTGCATGATATGTCATTATCCGCCTCCTGTTGGAATTTGTTGTTGTTCAGACATTTTTTGGTCATGTCTGACTTTTTTTTGATTCCAATTGGAGTTTTCTTGGCAAAGATACTGGAGTGGTTTGCCATGTTCTTCTTCAGCTCATTCTACTGATGGGAAACTGAGAAAGAGAAGGTTAAAGTCAGGATCACATAGTTAGCATATATCTGAGATGAGATTTGAACTCAAGAAGATGACTCTTCCTTCTCAGACCCTTGTGTTTTATCACTATAACACCTGGAATGCTCTCTTTCAATCTCCCCATCTTGGAACCCCTGGCTTCCTATAATGCTCAGCTCAATTACCATTGTATTCAAGAAGACTTTCCTAATTTACCTAGTTGTTTAGTCCCCTCCCCCCAGTAACAGTATGGTTTGTTGTTGGGGTTTTAGGGAATGGGTGAGAGAAATAATGTTCATCTCCCATCCCTGACTTTTCTCTGGCCATGTTCCATGTCTGGAAACTACTCCCACCTTCACTTCTCCCTTATCAATTCCCTCTCTTCCTTCTAGTTGAAGTTCCAGCACCATCTTCTCTATAAGGCTTCTCTTGATTTCTCCCTTCCCCAAACGGTAATGCCCCACTTCCCCATGCAACTACCTGCATTTTATTTGTATTTATTCATAGTATATTTATCTATATACAGTCTCGGGTGTCAAATGCCCCTAAGCAACACTTGGGAAGATAGTAATCAGATTAATAGAAATAGAAGATAGAGATAAAGAAGATAAATAAAATGGCTTACTAAGACAATATTGTATGCACAGGGATCCTTCTGTACAATTTAGAGGTTCCATTTCTATTTGAATTTGACACCATCGATCATTGATGTACATACTTTCTCTTCTGACAGAAGTTGGGATTCTTGACAGTTGGAATTGTTTCATTTTGTCATCAATAGCCCCAGAGTCTATCATAGTGCCTAGTAGATGCTTAATAAATGTTTGTTGATTGATCCTATCCAACACTCTTAGAAAACTTCAAAGTGCCATCTAAATGTCAGCTGTTTTCATGATTAATACCGTATTAAACAGCAATAGGCTAAACACCAAGCCAAGCCACAAGATGCTAAAGGGAGAAACCCATCTGAACCAGGAACCAGGGGGGAGGGGAACTCCTGAGGTCCTGGGAAATATGACTGATACCTACAGATAGGGCAGCCCACGTGAAAAGAAACTGGCATGTTTATGAAACTTGCTAGTTTTCCAATTATGCAGCAAATAAAAAAATAATTCAGCAAAGAATAACTCTGTTATGTGAATGGGCTATACCTTTTCTCTTTTCTTTTCAGTAAAATTTGGCTTAGACTCACTGGTCTCAGATTTAAGAACAAGATGGGAGCCTGCTACTAAGAAGATGCGTGGGGATCGTGGAGTAAGGGCAGAACAGGTGGTGGTTGAGGGAGCCAGGTAAAATCATGTGAGTGGTTTTGAAACAGGAATTAAATACAATAGCAAGTAGGAAAGGCAGAACAGTTCAGCCCTGTGAGATTGAGAAAGTCATGATCTGTGTCCCTGAGGCAGCTAGGGATATGACGGAGAATATCCTCCCTAAAAAGTACCTACATGCACAAAAATATTTGTAGCAACTCTTTTTTTATGATGGCAAAGAATTGGACAGTGAGAGGTTGCCCATCAATTGAAGAATGGCCAAAGAAGCTGTGGTATATGGTTATAATGAAATATTATTGCACAACAAGAAATGACAAGTAGGCAGATATATAGTAATAGCAACATTTTTCAAAAATCTGTTATGACTAACTTAGCTCTTCTCAGAAATACAATGATTCAAGACAATTCCAAAAGACTTATGATGGAAAAAAGAACTATGAAATCTGAATGCAGATTGAAGCATACTATTTTCACTTTATTTTTTTTCAAACTGTTTCTTCTTTCACAACATGACTAATATGAAAATAAGTTTTTACATGATTACACATATATAACCTTTATAAAATTGCTTACCATCTTAGGGAGGGGAGAAGAAAGATAGGGAGGTGAGAAGAAAAGGAGAGAGGGAGAAAATTTGAAACTCAAATTTTTATTTAAAAAAGAATGTTAAAATTGTTTTTATATGTAATTGGAAAAAATAAGATGCTATCAATTGACAAAAGAGAGAGAGAGAGAGAGAGAGAGAGAGAATACCTTCCCTAGTCTTTTGGAACACTGGCCCTCTGGCCCTCTCCTTCCTAGGAGTTTTTATGATGGAAAATTGGGGAATTATCATATAATTTGATGGCTTTTACTACAATGACTCTGAAATACTGGATGTGATATGGAAGAAAGGAGATGGAATTCTTTGCAATAACCAGGTGGGAAGCTCTCTTATAATCATTCCTAGCACCTCACTTTCTCTGCCTGGGGAGCAAGGCCTGGCTGAGTATCTCTTATATATGTACTGAAGGACCAATATATACTGAAGGACCAAATAGAAACACTCATCTTGAGAGAGAGATTTTTGACTGCACACAAGAAAGCTCTAGGTTTGTTGCATTATCATAGGCTTTAAGTACACAGCACTACAGCTGTGTTTGCTTTGCCAACAAGAGAGTTAGGACTAAGAGACTAGGAATAGAGGGAGAAGGTGATAGAGTTTCATAGAACATGTAAAATCAGCACAGTGTACAAACATGCCTCCATTTGAGCTCATAGTACTGGAAAGTTGCAGACAGGTGGGACCATCTCATTTGCTTTTACATCTGGGGTTTGTGACATGTGATAATCAACAGATGCAACAGATACAAACATACACAGTTGTCAGGGTGGATATGGTTAGTAAAATACTAGAATCTGGTTTGGTTGTGCTTTTTAAATGTGCATCTTATAAGAAAGAGATAGAGTAGTTGTCCTATGATGAGGAATAAAAGGGTGGGGACTAATTCTTAACAGAGATTGACAGCTATGGAGAAACTCAAAGGCAGATATAAGGGTCAAGGGATGGAAGAAGGACTAAAAGACAGGGAGGAAGGACAAATCCAGAACAAAACCCAAGGCAACAAACAAAAAGTTGGGCTAAGGTCAAAGTGAGGGATTCATAAAAGCAACCTAGATCATTATGTCCATATATAAAGTGGGTCTAAGCTAAATATTCCAGGGAGAGTAAAGAAAGGGAAAAACATGGAGCAGGGAAAAACACCAAAAAATATAAGATTAATGACTTGTCCTTCAAATCTCAACTCAAGATCTACCTTCTGTAAAATATATTTGTTAGTCTTCCTTAATCTTAGGGTTTTCTCTTTGAGTTTATCTTCAATCTATCCAGTATATGTCTTCTTTGAACATAATTATTTGCTCATGGTTTCCCCCATAAGATGTAGACTCCTGGAAGCAAATAGGTGGCACAGTGGATAGGGCACTGGGACTGGAATCAAGAAGACCCAAGTTCAAATCCAGCCTGAGAGACTTAGTTGGGCAAGTTACTTAACTTCAGTCTACCTCAATTTTCCCAACTAAAACAGTGGGTAAAGTAATATCACCAATTTACAGAGCATTTAAAATAATAGATGCTTAATAAATCAGCATAGCAATTTTTTGTTGTTTAGTCATTTCTGATTCTTCATATCCCCTGGACCATGCTGGCCTTGGGATTTTCTTAGCAGTCATTCTCTGGATTCTTAAAGATGAAACTAGTAAAGAGCAACAAACAAAAGAAAGATGGAAAAGATCTATGAATGTATTTAGTGACTTAGTGACTTCACATCACAATCCTTAAAATGGAAATATATTTTGCATAATCATATATATATATATATATATATATATATCCTATTTTAACTGGCTTACTGTCTCAAGAAGGGGAAGTTTTCATTTAAAAAAATGAAAGTTCAAAATTTTTTTCATGTAACTGGGAAAAAATAAAATAATAAAAAGGGAATCAAAAATATAATTTAATGAGTTTATAAAAGAAGTTGAAATAACACTAAAGAAAACAAAGATAAAAAAGCAGTTGGATAAGATCTGTACATCTGTATCCTTCTCAATAGTATAGCTTCATGGAATGAGTTGGGGTTATGGGTCTCCTAGGAATGAATGTGGGTTGTGCAGCTGTACTTGATTGTTTATCTCTGAAGTCATAAGTTAACAGATGAGCAAGTTAACTAACCTTTCTAGACCACAGAAAGCTAACCAATAGGGTCTGGTGTATATATTATATGTTGGTAAAATCTGGAATACATAGAGAAAATCTGTGTCATACAATTATGAAATCATTGAGGAGCTAGTTCACATGAAAGAGAATATAACAAAGACATAGAAAAATTCTCAAACCTTATTTCATTCCCAAAAAACAAACAAGAAAAAATCAAGAACTTATTAATTGTATAATTTTTTTAATATGAATCAATTACATATTGAGGAAAGTCCTAAGGAATAGGAGAATTTTCATAAGTGATATTCCACCAAAGTATTCTCACATTCAACTCAAAGATGTACAGGATATAGGATCCCATTGTGCTTACTATTTGTCAACTATTTTTCTTAAAGCATTTGATTCATTAGAGCTCTGTGGGATCTTTCCCAACAAAATCATTTAAGCAAAAACAACAGAGGTAACATCATTCTACAGTCCTTTGATCATTAATATAAGGCAAGACATTAAATATGAATCCTATGCTCAGCCAAGGAAATTGCCATTATCATTGGAGGAAATTAAATGTTGGAGGAAATTCAAGTTGACGTGGGACCCCCTATAAATGAATGGGGTCTATCTGTTGTTCATGTTTGAAAGTAGAAGATAGGAAGGAAGAAAGGAAAGGGGAAAAATAACTAGAATTTCTATAGCAGTTTGCACATAGTGAGGGTCTGAGACAAACTTCAAACCCAGGTCTTAACTCCTAGCCACTGAACCACCAAGTTGACTTGCAAACAATATTGTGCTAGTAGTATTAAACTCCAGAACAATGAGGAACTTCCTAGTTAAGCATTACAACCAACCAAAAGATTCTGATAACCTAACCATTCATACTGGAAAAGCTAAGTGATTGAAGAATCTGTTTTCCAGATAATAGAATACATTTAAATGGATGACAGCATAAAAATCTTGGATAAACAATGAAAATGAACACTAAACTCAACACAAAATCATTATCAAAACCTGAGGACTTAACCCTTTCAACAATATGACTCCTATCCTGCGTTCTCTGGTCTAACTGATGAGTTTCATTCCCATAGACCTCCATATCAGACTGACCCCTGCCTTGTTTCATTTTATCCCCCAATCATCTACCCAGTTAACTACATTTCCAGAAAAGGGAAGACATTGTTGAGTCTTTTTTTACCAGTTGTGGGGGGAGGGTCAACAGGCCTTAAGTGCAATGATTTTCAGATCACAAAACAAGGATTGCTGAATCATAGGAAAATTGACTTAAGAGCCGACAGGTACCTTAGAGATCATCCAGTCCATTTCCTCCTGAGGCTAATGTTGACCAAATGACTTGCCCAAGGTCATATAAACAACAAATGGTAGATTCAGAATTTGAACTCAGGATCCCTAACCCCAAATCCATCATTTTTTTTCCAAAAGGATATCATCTGACAAGAAGATGCCTTTGATATTTTAGCAATTTGCCAAAGCTCTCATTTTTCCTCTTAGTTATATATAGGATTGTATCCTTTCCAATAGTTTAGCTTCATGACATGAGCTGGGGCCATGAGTCTCCTGGGAATGAATGCGGGTTGTGCAGGTGTACCTGATTGTTTGTTCATCTCTGAAGTCATAAGTAAACAGATGAGCAAGTTAACTAACCTTTCTAGACCGCAGAGAGCTAACCAATATGGTCTGATGTATTACTATATGTTGGCAAAATCTGGGATAGAGTATTCCAAAAACAAAGTTCAAGGATGCTAGGCAAGAAGGAAATATATATTTAGAGAAGAGGCAATTTGTCAAAGGACCATTGGGGATCTCAAAAAAAAACTAGAAAAGTTTGTGTGTGTGTTTTTAAATTACCACAAAGTCACACACACGGCCACCAAAATTCATGGAAAACAACAACTTGTAAGGTTTTGAATGAACTCACTGGAGTAAAGAGGAAGAGTAGGGGTGTGTAGTAGAGGGAGAGCATTCATCCCATCTGGGTGAGCTGTACAGATGCCAGCAGAAATGTGGGAGCCTTTCAGTGACAGTATAGGGGTCATGCTGCCTTGTTGTTCTGACAGCTGGGTTTGTGTGTAACCATCCTCTCCCTGCTGCTTATGAATCATATCTCATAGGTCCGGTCAAGGCTGAGTAGCTGTAAAATTTATGATCTTCAGGGGAACCTGTCAAAGTAGCTGATCTGCCAGCTGTCTGGATTCCAGTTTTTGTGAAAGCACATTTGCACACTTATCGTAGTGCTCCAGAATGTGGAAGATGATAAAATTAAATGGAATAAAAACAATAAGCAGAGAATCTGTTATTGATTGAGCTGTCAGGCCATATGACAAAGGTTCTTATAATTAATGAAGTAGATGACAAGGCTCCAAGTCCTATTAGGGTATTATTTTCATACTTCAAACATGACCTTTGCCTTTTATGGTTCTTTCTTCTGTAGTTCTTCTCTGCTAAGATCAACTTACAGGATAAATACACACAGAGCTATGGAATGGGAGTAATTACAGCCACCATGGAATGGGCCTGATATCCTATACTGCCCCCTGGAGAATTCTTTTCTCAAGCTAAAACCAAGGATCCTACAAGAGCTTACAATTCAACCATGCTTTACAGGAGAGAACATGAATATTTTTTATTTTTAATTTAATTATTTTCTCAATAAACAATCATTGATTTTTCTCTATCACCAAAAAGAAAATTTTTGTAACAAATTGATATTGATCATCAAGCTAAGTAAATCATTGCATCGACCAATTCCACAAATCTATGTCTAATGAGAGAACCTGATCTTCAGACCCTTTCATACTTTTCAGATCTTTTTTTTCTAAGTGGGGCACTAAAGATCAAGCTACTGCCTTACTCCACAAACTAAGTCCCAATATACTATGGGGACTCCCAATTCTGTACATATGAAAGGAAGGGAGGGGGGAAGGCAGGCATGAATAAAGGAAGGAAGGAAAGATTGAAAAGGGAGAGAAAGAGATGGAGATGAGAGAGAGAGAGAGATAGAGAGAGAGAGAGAGAGAGACAGAGACAGAGACAGAGACAGAGACAGAGACAGAGAGAGACAGAGAGAGGCAGTCCAGGTAGAACAAGATGGTGGCTGAGAAAAGTCTGCTTAAAAACCAACTTCCATCTCTCTAGCATCCAAAGTACCATACTGGCAGAGCAGAGACCTTGGAAACAAAAGTCTAGTAGAAGTATCCCACAAAACCAATAAACCACTACCATTCTAGGTCACTGAAAAATAGAGTCTTTCCCCTTTAGGATTCCCAAACCTATGCTAGAGGAAGGTTCTATGACCATAAGATTCCTCTAGAGGGGAGTGATCATGGTAGTAAGTGGAATAAGGAACAGCTGGAAGACTCTTAAGTTACATAAAGCCTGTTTTGCTTTTTCAACTAATTTTCCAGTCAACTGATTCAAATCAAACAGGTTTGAGTTCCTATGTCTATTAAAATTGAGAAGAAAGATCTTACCAGTCTTCTCTGGAGGCACACTGACCTGTAAAACCCTGAGTCTCAAAACCTCCCAACCCCCCAAACCAGAGTGGAGCTATACAAACTGCCTGTTTCTGTCACCCAATATATGTTTTTCTGAAGTCAGATCACTTGTTCAGACTAATTCAACTTAAACTAATTCAAGTCTCTAATCCTCTTTAAGACAGCCTTGCTTAGAAACAGGATATAATTATCTATAAATTGATAAGGAAACTGAAATCCATAGAGGTAAGTGACATAACCAAGGTCACATGGATAGTAAGTTATTAGAAAGTGGAATGGCTAAGGGCTAAGAGCACTGGTTATGGAACAAGATATTAAGGATTCAAATCCTGCCTCTGATGTTTACTAGATGACTTTAGGCAAGTCATTTAAATTTCCTGGACTCAGTTTCCTCATCAATGAAATGAAAATGTTCAACTAGATGGCCTGTGAGGGCCCTTCTGGATCTAGATCTAAATCTTTGGTCCCTGGAACTTCTTTGAAGAAATGATCAACTCCTAGGATACCCCAGAACCACTTTATGCCCTGGATAGAGAAGACTGACTTGGATGATAAAGGGACTGAAAATAATATTATATGAAGAATAACCGAGAGTTCCTTAAACTGCATGAAGAACACGATAGAGAAGACTTGATTGTCCTCAATCAATAGGAATTTTTAAATCACGTACTATGTGGCAAGCAATAGTTTCACATACCTGGAAGGCAGTCACAAGGAAGTGAAATTGAATCCTCCCTCCTTGCTCCAAAGAGTGGAAGTTGCAAGGCAGATCAATTAGAAAAAATTAACAATTAGAGTTCAGTGAAAATGGAAAGAACACCCCCCCCACCGCAATAGTGAATGCCACAAAACTAGAAATGGCTTAGCAGAAGTAGAATGACTTTTTGTTATGGACATTATAGAAATGATTCCAACACTGAGTAGAAATATGGATTAATGATTTCTAAGATCCATACTACCTCCAATATTTTGTGACTCATTGGTTCAATACAGTCCCTTCAGAGAGTTCTCAGGATCTCCTGAATGTGTGGGATAATAGAATTGTCATGCAATGTGACTTGACAATAATTGGTGTCCTAATCCCAGACCTACTTCTACACTCTGTGAATGAAAATAACATTTATTCAGTGGTTGTGGATAATTGTAATGACTGTAGAGAGCAGATTTTCAAAGTATTTTCCTCACACAAATTTTGTGAGGTTGATATTGTCATCCCCCTTTTGCAGATAAGGAAAATAAAATTCATAGTAATTAAGTCATAAGTGACTTGCCAAATATCACCCAAATAGTAGATGTCAGTGTCAGAACTTTAAATTAATCATAAGTCTCCAAGCAAATGGATAATCTTAAGAAGAAAAAAATCAAAGCAATTAATAGTCATATGAAAAAATGCTCTAAATCAAGAATGATTTGGGGGCGGCTAGGTGGCATAGTGGATAAAGCACCAGCCCTGGAGTCAGGAGTACCTGGGTTCAAATCCGGTCTCAGACACTTAGTAATTACCTAGCCATGTAGCCTTGGGCAAGCCACTTAACCCCATTGCCTAGCAAAAACCTAAAAAAAAAAAAAAAGAATGATTAGAGAAATGCAAATTAAAATAGTTTTGAAGTTCTACCTAACATCAATCAGATTAGCTAAAATGACAGAAAATGAGCATAAGAAATGCTGGAGGGTATGTAGGACAAGAGAGACACCAATACCTTGTTGGTGGAGCTGCTAAATTAGTCCACTCTGGAGAACAATTTAGAACTATGCCCAAAGGGTTATAAAACTGTATACACCTTTTACCCTAACAATACTACTACCATATCTGTACCCCAAAGAGATCAAAGCAAAAACAAAATTAATTATAAGGCTAAAATGTTTATAGCAAGCTCTCTTTGTAGGAGCAAAGAATTGTAAGTTGAAAGAATGCTCATCAATTGGGGAATGACTGTACAAGATATAATATTTAAATAAGTTGGAAAAAACAAAAAAGGGATTATTTCCAGAAAACGTGGGAAGACATATGAACTATTGCAAAGTAAAGTGAGCAAAACCAGGAGAACATATTTTAGTGATAATCTGGTTGGTTGATTGGCTCTTGACCTCCATTATTGAAGACCAAAATAACATCATTATGTTAGAGAAAAATTACAGCGTGGCTGATCAAATCAATATGAGTTCAGAGTGCTCTAGCATAGGTCAAGCAAAAATAGTCTATGTGAACACCTGGGGTGTTTACTATAAATTTAAGAATCTCACATTTCCTTTGAGATGCTTCAATTCTGCCTTGCTCATAATGCACAGCAGCCTCTCTCTGATGAGGGCATGCCACGTTGGGAAGTCCTCCCTTGCTTCACGATCAATTTTAAAGTCCTTAAGAGAGATCTTCAGGGTGTCCCAGGATTGCTTCTTCTGGTTCCCTCATGAGTATTTGTCTTATGAGAGATCTCCATAAAATAGACTTTTTGGCAAACATATGTTTGGCATTCTAACAATGTGACCAGCGCATCATAGTTGCACTCTCTGTAGTAATGTTGGAATGCTAGGCAGTTTAGCTCAAGAAAGGACTTCTGTAACTGGTACCTTCTCCTGTCAGGCGATCTTCAAAATCTCCCTAAGACAATTTAAATGGAAGCAATTCTGTTTCCTGGCATGGTCCAGGTTTCTTAGATATACAACAATGAGATCAGCACAACAGCTCTGTATACCTTCAGTTTAATAGTCAAATACTTCTCTCCCACACTTTCTTTTGGAGCCTCCCAAATATTGAGCTAGCTTTGGCAATGCATGTGTTGCCCTCATTAATAATGTGTACTTCCCTGGAAAAGACACTGCCAAGGTAAGTGAACTTATCTGTAGTACTCAAAATTTCCCCATTTGCTGTAATTGATGGTTCCATATACAAATGGTATGGTGCTGGCTGATGGAGCACCTATGTTTTCTTATTGCTAATTGTTAGGACAAAATTAGGACAAGCAGCAGAGAGTCAATCCATACTTTATTGCTTCTTCAGAGGCTACACTGATTGCACAATCATCTTCAAACAGAAGATCCTACACCAACACAACGTCCACTTTGGTCTTCACTTGTAGCCTTTTCAAGAGGAAAAATTTGCCATCAGTGTGGTAGCTAACCTTGATGACATGTTCATACTCAGTGAAGGCATCTGATGACATGACTGAAAACATCATGATAAAAAAGCACAGGAGAAAGGATGCATCCTAGTTTCACTCCATTGGTGACTGGGAAATGTCAAGAGCATCGTCCACTATCCAGAACCTGGGTAAGCATGCTGTCATGAAACTGATATATAATACTGATGAACTTCTCTGAGCAATCAAATTTTGACATAATTTTCCATAAGCCCTCATGACTTATGGTATCAAAGACCTTGGTCAAATCTACAAATATTGTAAATGAACTTCTGTTCCTGGCATTTTTCCTCGAGTTGTTGGGCAGCAAACACCATATGAACTCTTCCTCAACTCTTTCTGAAGTCACACTGGCTCTCAGGAAGATGATTGACTATTTCCAGATGAAGAATCACCCTATTGAGAAGAACTCTGGCAAGAATCTTACCAGCAGTGACTAAGAGAGAAACACTCTTGTGGTTGTCACAGGACAATCTATTCCCTTTGCTTTTTTATAGAGATAAACAATGTAGACATCCTTGAATTCTTAAATCTCAGCTGAAATAGCAGCAACACCAGGGGCTTTGCCACATGAAAGGAGCCTAAATGTATTCAAAACCACTTTTTCAGTTAGAACTTCAACCAGGGACAGGTTGACTTCAACTTGAGGTAAATGGTCAATGGCTTCTGTATTGATTGATGACAATCTATTAACACTATGGAAAGCATTCATCACATTTGTCTAGGATCATGCTCCTATCATTAATCAATGTAACTCCATCAGCACTAAATAGTTGAGATACATCATATTTGTCTTTGGTTCACAAATAGCCTTCAGGGCATCACAAAAGCCCTTTAGATTGTTACTATCCGCATAAAACTGAATTTTATCTATCTTCTTACTGCACCAAGAGTCCTGCTTCTCTCTAAGCTTCGATTTAACTTTATCTTTGATGAAAATAAAGGCTAACTTCTTAGAAATGGATGAACTATCCTGCTGCTGAACCTGGTGGAATTCTCATTCTTCATTTAGCAGCTTCTGTATTTCCCCACCATTTTCATCAAACCAGCCTTAATGTTTATGAATGTTCCAACCCAGCTGGGCAACTGCATTGCTATACACCAGATCTCTGAAAGCTACCCACTCTTTTTCTGCTCCACTGTTGCCAACTGTTTTGGCTCAAGTTTCCCTACAAGTTAGCAATAAACAGTTTTCACTCAGAGACTTACTCTAATCTTTTGACATTAATTATTCTGGTAGTCATTTTGCCTTGGGATTGCAGCTTGAATGTGAATACTTAGCTTGGAGAGGATGAGTCTATGGCACTCTGCACCACACATTGCTCTTATCACTCTAACATCCTATCTGTCATTTCTCCCTACAATAACATAGTCAATTAGATACCAATGTTTGCTGCAAGGGTGCATTCAGGAAGTTTTATTGCTTATAGGTAAAAGGAAGACAGTATTTGTGTTGAGAAGGTCATGAGAGGCACAAGTCTTCAGTAGTAGGTGACCATTGCTGTTGCTGTTCCTAACACCATTCCTCCCAAGGTCTCCCTGCCATGTCTGGTAGTCTGGGCTTCTCTAGCATTAAAATCACCCAGAATTCTAAGCCTTTCCTCTTTTGGTGCATTGATGATAAGGGTCTCCAGGTCTTCATAAAATTTTTCTTTGACTTAATCAGAATTCATCATGGTGGGAACATAGGCACTCATGAGGGTGTTGTGGCATTTTCCTGCAAGTGGCAATCTCATTGTCATGAGTCTGTCATTCACTCCTTTTGCTAGGTATACAAGCTTTTTGATTGGGTTTGCTTTGATTGTAAAATCTATCTCCAGATTCATGGAGCTTGCCTTCATTGTGGTCACTCCAGAAAAATGTGTATCCAGCTCCAACTTCAGTAAGCTGGTCTTCATTTGTCAGTCTTATTTCACTCAGGGCTACTATTTGGATTTGATACCTGCTGAACTCTCTTGCAACAAGAGCTATTCATCTTTCAGGTCTATTGAATCTTGTATTGCTATGAGTGTGAGCACATTCCATGCTACGATGGTGAGTGAAGTCTTTAAAGTTGTGTGTGTGTGTGTGTGTGTGTGTGTGTGTGTGTGTGTTTGACCACAGGGTGGGATCTCTGCCTTGGAGAGGCAGAGGGTTGGGTAAGGGTTGGGCAAGCAAACAATTTTTAGGGCACCTTTTTCTAGTCCCTTCCTCCCACCAGGAATTAGCAATGTGAACTTTAAAGGGCTGTACCAGGTGCTATACCACATGAAAGGAGCCTAACTGGAAAAGAAAGTGAGTTGAGGAGGGCTGCCAAAGTGCACTGCTGCTTTCAGTGGGAAAATGTCTCATGATCTGAGCCACCTATGTGCAGGGTGCTACTTCATCACTTACCTATTGCCACAGGACTTTGAGGTGGAAATGGTAAGTGGTATGGGGAATGTCTTTTGATTCTTGTATAAATTGGATTTAAGAAAGGCAGAGTTGTATGGAATCATTAACTTCATTGTCTCTTCCAAAGACATCATGATCAAGTGGCATGTCAGAGTTAAGAAAACTGGTGATGACTCTAGATTCAGTGGATGATCTTGGTATATTTGAGAGATAATTTGGAATTCAAAATAATTTTTTTTATTCTAAAAACATCAAAAAAAAGAGCCCTTTGATTCTAAATTCAACATTCAATAAAAAGCCATAGTAGTTACTGTCTTTCATAATCAAAGAGGGCCATATCATATTTTTGATGACATGACTTACATATTATGTTTATTATAGTGATGGGAGTATTGTGCAAAGATATCCTTGTCACTGTCTTATCAAGAGCCTTTTCACCCATGGGCAACAGGACTTCTGGCGATGTCTTGTTGCTGTAGGAGTCCTTGACCATATGGATATGATTTCCTTTCATATCAGGAAAGCACCACAGCACTCCAGGAACACCAACAACACAATATATTCAAACCTATCTCTAAATAGTCTTATCATCAGTATGGTCTTTTTTCTCTCAGGCCTTCAACCATACTCCTGCAGAACTCAAAGACTTCAGTTTCCTAGAAGCTGCCTGGTGGATCAGATCACTAGTCTGCATTGTCCATGATCAGAACTATGACAGCATCTGATCGTTTCAGAACCTCTGACTTTTGTTTTTGATTAATGAAATATTCTTGATAAATGCTTTCACTCTGGTCTGTCTCAAAAATTTCACCTCTAGAGGCACAACGGGAATGCCTTTGGCTCTTCCTCTTAATCATAGCCTCAGCTCTAAAATTCAACAAAACAGAACAATGTCCATTAGGACATTGAAAATATTGTAGCCACTTAGAATTTTCTTAACTTTCCTCTAATCCAATGGATCATATGTCCAATTCTTTTCTCCATGTGTTTCATAGAAGTGAATGTACTGCCTTATTCCCAAGGCTAAACCTATACCTTGTTTCTATCCTATTCATTCTCCTTTGATATCTTATTCTATCCTCTTATCACAGGATCACATGATTAAGAGGGGGAAGGAATCCTAGACATCATATAGCCCAACTTTCTCATGTATTCTGATTCCCATTTTATAGATGAGAAAACTACTTCTATACATAAATTACAAATGAGTTCTCCCTACCCCAAGCCTTTGTCTATAGCACCTTTCCATTTCCCCAACCCATGTAAACTTCAGGGGCTCCCTTTTGCCTCCAGAATCAAATATAAAGTCCTGTTTGACATTTAGTGCTCTTCACAATCTTGTCCTTCTCTACTTTCCAGTCTTCTTAAACTGTATTCCCTCTATCTGTCTTTATCTAATCTGATGATGTTCTTGAAGTAGACCATAATATCCAGGAGGTGATGCCATGACAAGTCCATTAATTGGATTTAAGTGAGGGGTGCTGTGCTAAGTCACTAACCTCATTTTCTCATCCAGAGCCACCTGGGTCCAGTGGGCAGATATGAATCTTCGAGATGGCCCTGGATGTGAGATAATTAGTGTTAAGTGACTTGCCCAAAGTCACACAGCTACTAAGTGTCAAGTGTCTGAGACAGGATTTGAATTCAAGTACTCCTGACTCCAGAGCTGGTTCTCTATCCATTGCTCCACCTAGCTTCCATCTGCTTTGCAGATCAGTAATACCAGCCAATTTGCTGTTCCTCTCACAACATTCTATCCCCTATATACTAGACAGATAAATGGTGCAAAGAATAGAGGTTGGGACTGAAGTCAAGAAGATCTGTTCAGATACTTGTTAGTGACCCTAGACTAGTCACTTAACTTTCATTTGCTTCAGTTTCTTCAATTGTAAAATAATAAGATTTGCTTCTCTACTTTTCAGGGTTGTTGTGATGATAATATTTGTAAAGTCCTTAGCCAAGTACCTGTACTTAGTAGGTACTTCATCTATAGTTGGTCTCCTTTCTCCTCCCTTTTCCCTGAATACCCCTCATACCTAGAATCTTATCCTTAATCTCTGTCTCATGCCACCAAGAGATTCTTTCAAGTCTCAGCACAAACTCTGCCTGCTACAAAGGGGTCTTTTGTGGTCTGTTTGAGTCTTCTCATTTTGTGCTGTAGAAGGATAGGGACTGTTTAATTTTTGTGCTTGTAATTTCAGCATCTAGTATGGTAGGTACTTAATAATTGTCTTATGATTCATTGAACTATAATGGCAAGAGGGAATTTCCTCCTGGAAAGCTCTTAAACCAATGACATCACATGCAAAATGAGACTAGATAATATTTATAGATTACTTTAAATATTGTAAAGTTATTTGCAAACACTTCCTTCTTTATTATGCTTTGAATGAATCTGATTCACTTAACAGACATTATCTCAGTTTATTTGTAACATTTCCCTTGTCACAGAAGCACTCAGATTCCTGTCTGCCCGCTCTCCTGGACGTACATCTGTAGGTTATAGATCTATATATGGATGATCCTCAAATCTCTCTTTCTAGTCCTGACCTTTATTCTGAGTTCTAGTCATTCATTTCAAATTGCCTCCCTAGATGACTGCCCCATTTCTACCTCAGGCTCAATTTGTTCAAATACAAAATCACTATCTTTTCCCTCTAAACCTCCTTCTCTTGATGATTATTTCTCTGGGTTATTATCGATTCTTTTTGATCTCCTTTGCCCACCTACATCAATCCTGTTCATCACTTCATCTTCATTAAATTGTTTCTGACCATCCCACCTATAGTGGCTTTTGTCTCTTAAGCATTTCTTGTATTTATTACTTAACTGGTACTTAATAATATTTGTTCACTATTTAGTCATATCTGACTTTTCATGACCTTAGGGTTTCTTAGCAAAGATAATGGAATGGTTTGCCTTCTCCAGTTCATTTGACAAATGATGAAAAAGAGGCAAACAGAGTTAAGTGATTTGCCCAGGGTCTCTCAGCTAGTTAAGTGTCTGAGGCCAGATTTGAACTCATGAAGATTCATGACTCCAGTCCTGACACATTATTCACTCTGCCACTCAGCTGCCCAAGCATATATTGCAAAGTCTATAAGAGAAATGGTCATGACACAACCATTTCTTTACTCCATAACTGACATTATAAAGCATTTGATAGTTTATAAAGTGCTTTTCACAAGCTTTCTTCCCTGTAAAGACAGAAGAATAATTATTATAACTCATGGCCCATTATTAAAGTTCTGGGTTTACATAAATCTAAAATTCAATCTTGAGAGCCTCTCAATGCTTCTTCACTTATCTGATTTTATCTCAAGCCTTGTTACCCCACCAAAAAATGGGAAAAGATTCTTAGCTCCCATAAATAAGTACTCATGTTAGCAAGACTACAGAATCAGGATAGACTTTAATCCAACAGAAAATAAAAGGATTTGTACCAGAGTTTATAAATAGTCAAAACAACTGCCTCCCTTTCCCCTCCCCTTTTCCTACCTCCTCCATTAAAAATCTTCTGAAAGTATAGCATTATCTTGGATTGAAGGCTTTCATGTGGAGAAAGAACTCCAGTCTTCTAGAGTCACAGTCCATATGAAGTACCATTGAAGAAATCATTTCAGGCTGGTCTTTTGACTAATGGTTCTCAGTTGATCTAATCCTTCTTCCTCCTCTACAGTCTTCCCAAGGGCATAACCCAAATGTATGGATTTGGGTAAACTCACTAAAAATGCTAGTCTGCTCCAGCAAAGAGTTCTCCAAATGAAGGGAGCTCATATCTGTCAAAGAATCACAAAAGGAAAAGGAGCATATTGGGCTTCTACTAGGACTCACCTGGATACATCCCCAAGATTATCATTACTCCCTATAGAAGTATTTCCTCCCAACAACCACCCCCTGCCTGAAATTCTCTCTCAGATAACTGAGTGAAAGACAGGTCAATAAATTAGAAGCAGTAGGACAAGGACAGCAATAAAAATTAAAACCAATGGATTTCAAGGAAAGGAGAAAACCAAAGCAGATATCAAAAGCAGAGGGAAGCATTAGAGAACCACAGACACCTGAAACCATTTCGCATAGAGGCAAATGGTTCATCCAACTTCCATCATCCCAGAGGGTACATCTGGTAAGAAATACAAAGGAGTATAAGGTTGAGAAGATATTTGTGCATGACTATGAATGTATTATAGAGTGATATGACAACAAGACCTTCTAGACTAAAGAAAAAGACACCAAAAAGACTGCAAAAAGAACATTTAGGCTCAATAGGCAAGGAAATCATGAGAAATAACCCCTCATTCTAGAGTCAGAAATCCTAAATTCTAATCCTGATGTTGCTTTTTTAGTGACCTTGGCAATTTATTGCATGTGAATTAGATTATCGTTAAAGTCAAACTTCCAATCCTGTAATCCTAAAATAAAGGTGCATCTAGCAGAGATTTCAGTAATAACCAAAACAATATTTTCAGAGGTTGTCTCAAAATCAAACCTGGATATAAAGAAACTCTAGTCCCCTACTCCTTGATGAAGGATAGGGAGCATGGTTTTTGAGGCTAGAACATTGGGTTTGGAGTCAGGTGAACCTGAGGGCAAATCTTGGCATTGACATTTACTAGTTGCATGCCCATAGAGAAATTGCTTTATTATCCTAAGCCTCAATTTTCTCATCTGTAAAATGAATGTAATAATGCTTATGATAGCTACTTCACAAGGTTTTAAGGACAATTTTCATAAGGACAAAAAGTAAAAATTGTATCATCTAAGTAGGGTAAATAAATAAGTCTTTGAGACTGGATAAGGTCACCCACAGAGCTTTAGGGTACAGCAACAGCCAGGAGGCATCATGTGAAAGATGACTTAGAATGGAGGCTGAAAAACCATCAAATAGGGAAAGAATCAAGAGATAGTAGTGTCACAAAAACGAAAAGCAAATAGAATATAAGAAGGAGGAAAATGCAATATAGATTGCTTTCCAAATACCCAGGTCTAGGAATGGTATTTCTATGTCTATAGTATACAATAATTAGAGTTTCTATGATTTTCCCTCTCTCATTATAATAGTTCACATTTATATACACTTGAGATTTATGAAGCACTTCACATATGACTTTCTCATCTGAGTTTCATAATAATCTTGTAAGGTAGTTGATATTATTATCCCCATTTTATAGACAAGAAAACTGAGATTTATAGTAGTTAAGTGATTTTCCCCAGATTACATGACTAGTAAGTCTCTGAGATGAGATTCAAACCAATATTTTCTGTGTGTAATCCAGGATTTAGCCCTGATTCTTATACAATACAGTTTCCTTAGTTTCCATGAAGGTGGGTGGGTTGTAAGGCATGAAATATCATGGAAAGAGAATTAGATTTGTACTCAGAGGATCTATACGCCTATCATTGCTCTGCTATTAATAACTATGCAACTTTGCTTAAATCCCTTAACTTCTCTTGGCTTCAGTTAGACGATTGATAGATAGATAGATGATAGATAGATAGATATGTACATGCATATAAATCATATTATATTGCCATATCTAGTGGCATTTCCTCAATCCTCAGCCCTCTAGACCCCTCTGTATCCTTTACCATTGTTGATCACCCTCTTATTCTTTTCTGAGACAATCAGGTTAAGTGATTTACTCAAGGTCACAGAACTTGTAAGTATTTTAGGGCCAAATTTGAACTTAGGTCTTTGTGACTCCAGGGCAGGCACTCTATCTTCTGCACCACCCTCTTATTCTTGATACTCTCTTCTTTCTTAGTTCTCTTTCTATCTGATTCTTCCTTCTCAGTCTCCTTTACCTTTTATTTATAAATAACCATGTCTTTCCAATGTCCCAGACTCTCTTCCCTTCTCCTTCTATATTTTTTCACTCAGTGATCTCATCAACTGAATCCATGGATTCAGTTATCATCTCTATGTTGATATTTCTCAAATCTATTTATTCAGCCTGACCTCTCTGTTGACCTTCACATCTCCAACTGTTTGTCAGATACCTTAAACTGGATAGAAATCTTAAATTCAAATTCATCTAAATTCATCATCTTTCCCCACAAACCCTCACAACCTGATGTACCATCTTTGACTTCCCACTCTTTCTCACATATTCCCTCGTATCTCATCTTCTGCTCAGCCCAGTCTATTTCACCTTCATAAATCTCTATGTCTCTTTCTTAAATCTGGCCCTACCACCACTCTAGAAGAATCTTTCATCACCTCCACTTAGAGTGCTGCAGTAGGCTGTTGGTGTATCTGTCTTCCTCAAGGCTCTCTCTACTCCAGTACCCTATCGAGTGAGTTGTCAAAGTGATCTTCCTTAAACACAGGTCTGACCTTGTCACCCCTTTACTCAATAAACTCCAGTGGTTTCCTGTTGCTTCCAGTATCAGTTATAAAATCCAGTTTGGCTTTTAAATCTCTTCACAACTAACTTCTTACATTTCCAGTTTTCTCACATCCCACCAAATACTCTGCAAGCAATGACACTGGTCTCT
The DNA here is from genome assembly GCF_037893015.1 of Macrotis lagotis. Classification (NCBI taxonomy): domain Eukaryota; kingdom Metazoa; phylum Chordata; class Mammalia; order Peramelemorphia; family Peramelidae; genus Macrotis; species Macrotis lagotis. The sequence continues at coordinate 790,638,596 of NC_133658.1, forward strand.
TCCCTATTCTTCACACATTACATTCCGTCTCCTGGCTCAAAAGTTTTCACTAGCTGCTTTCCATGCTCAGAATGCTCTCTTCCTCCTCCTCATCACCTCGTAATATCCCTGGCTTCCTTCATTCAAGTCCAGCTAAAACCTCACCTTTCCCAATCCCCCTTAATAATTCTTTTCCCAATTAATCCCAATCAAATAATTGATTATTTCCAATTTATCCTGCTTGTAAATAGTTGGTTGTATGCTGTCACCCACATTAAATTGTATGCTTTTAAGAACAAGGACTGGTTTTTGCCCCTTTTTTTGTACCCTTTGTGCTTAACACAGCATCTGACATATAACAGCAAGTTAAAAATGTTTATTGACTAACTGAAGAGTCCAGAAGACTCAATTGGAAAGACTAGACAAATTCCCACTTGCATTCTGGAATAATCCAATCTACATTCTAGATTATAGGTAGTAGAGCGTATCTTTGGGTAAGAAAAAGATATAATTCATTTGTAGTTGGTGGGGACTTGGCATTACATGGGGAGAGATGAATGGATTTCAGGAAAGAATGGAAGGAAGAATTTTTGAAGCATTTCCTGAATTTAATTATATGTCATTTTCAAATTGTCTTTAATAATTGGTAATTACTGCAATCATTTTTCTTTTAGTAATGGCACCTGCAATTATGTGCTAATTAAAACTATAATCTTATCATTAGGATATATAAATACAAAGTGTTACTCAAAAGAGGAGAGGCAGAATTTCATATTCTGAGGAGGATTCAGCTGCCAAAACCTTCAATATATGCCCAGTTCTAAATGGTCCAACTCTGATCCCAGGGTTCAATTCAATTCAATTCAGTGGCAAGCAATAAGAGACAACCAATATTTATTGAATTAAAATGAATACTTGAAGGTGAGTATATCTCCAACAGAAAATTTTCCTGCTCTGTATAGAAGTTTTAATGGGAGGAATGAGTATCACATAATCATGAAATTCCAACTGGTCATCTAGTCTGACTTCTTGAGCCCTTTTATAGCAACCTTAAAAAGTGGTCCTTCAGTTTCTATTTAAATACATCCAGTGACAAGGAGCTCAGCATCACAGTAGGAACATTATTATATTTTTAGTGCCCCCCCCATTTGTAGAGTCCTATGCTAGGACATTAAGAAATGGTGCAAAAATTAGCAGATTTAAGGGAAATGAGAACATTTATCCTAGAAACTAGATGTCTTAGAGTACACATGATAACTGTCTTCAAGTATGTAATGGGTTTTCATGAACGAAAGAACATAGGCTCATCCTAGTTGGTCCCAAAGAACAGAACCAGCATTTGGTACCAATGATTTAGAGTCAGAAAGAGACAGATTTGATTCCATAAAATAACTTTCTATTAATTAAAACTGATCAAATATAATAATCTTCCTCCTATGATACTGATTTCCCCTATCTTTGGATGTATTTAAATAGAATCTGAAGGACTAGTTGTTGAGAATATAGAAAAAGGGTCAAGCAATCAAATTTGATGGCTTCCAAGGTACTTCTAATTCTGAAATTTTTAAGTTTGTGATACTGTGATCAACATTAAAACTTCTGTAAAGAACAGGAAAATTTTCTAGTTGGAGATATACTCAACTTAAAGCATGGACCATGAGAAATCCTCTCACCTTTAAACATAGACTATCAAGTGTACACACCTCACCAGAATACAGCTTATGAGATAACATCCCCATGTGCATAGATAGGCTATAAGAGTCACCTACAAAAGAAAGTACCACAGAAACCAGGTGAGGTTTTCCTTCCCTCACCCCTAACTTCTCATTAAGCATTTTACTGTGAATCTAAGCACAGAGTGGTGTCATTGATTCTACTCCCTGGGCAAATCTCTGGTTGATTACTTTATTTACATTTGCACAGTAAATTTTTACTTAAATGCATACTAAAGTATAAATAGCACCCCGAGGTAAGAGGAGGAGAAGAAGAAGAACAAAAAGAAGAAAGAGGAACAGGAAGAGGAGAAAAAGAAAGGAAGAAGATGATGATGGGTTTAATGAATTGCCTTGGGTCCATAGTAAATGTCTGGATCAGAATTTGAACTCAGATCTTCCTACCTCTCTCCACTGAGACATTTCAGTGCCTAAGAAGGGGAATGGTTTTGTTCTGTATCCATTCTCCCTATCAAGATCTGGATTGGTGATCATTAGTGAGACATCCATCAGGCAGATGAATCTCAGTCTATCCCTTTTATAATTTTTTTCCATCATTTAGGATAGTATGGATTACTGACTATGAAGAGAGAGCAAATAGTTGGAACTTATTGCTTTTGGACCCACAGCAAAACAATATCAGTAACTAGCCTTGGGCTGCCTGAGATAGGGAAATGGAATAAGGGGAGGAGGGATTGAGCATTGCCAGAAATTAGAGTTCTCCATAGACTCCCAAGGAAGTGATATGGGAATAAAAGGATTCCATATATACTAACATATTCATAGCAGCATAGCATATCACTAGAAACAAAGTAGTCGTCCATTGCTCAAGGAACGAAGGACTAAGCAAATTATGGCATATAATTTTTTGGAATATTATTTTTAAGATAAAGTAATTCAGAGAAGCACTGAAAAACTTACCTGGTCTAATTCTGGGTTAACACCTTGTTTGGGAAATTTTAATTTACATATTGTTTTGAAATTTTCTTCTGTAGAAATTGCCCTTAAACCCTTTCAGTAACCTAAAGGCATAATGAATCAATAAATCAGTAAGAATTTATTAAGTAATTACTATATACCAGACTCTGTACTGAACATTGGAAACAAAGAAAAAGCCAATGTGTAGTTTCCGCCCTCAAGAAGCTTACATTCTAAAGAGACAATTATTAGACAAGTATACATAACACACATAAAAAATGAATGAAAGGTAACCTTAGAGGGGAGGAACTAACAGATGGAGGGATATATAGAAAGAGATGTTTGCATGAATGGTAGGACTCTAGAGAAGCATGAAAAGAATTACACAAACTGATGCTGAGTGAAGGGAACAGAACAAAAAGATTATTGTACACATTAACAACAACATTGTGACTTGATCAACTATGATGGATGCAGCAGCTCCTCTCAGCAGTTCAGAGAGCTAGGACAATCCTGGAGCTTTGTTATGAACCACACAATCCACATCTGGACGGGGGAAAAAAATCCCACAGAATCTGAATGAAAACTATGTTCACTTTTTTAAAAAAATTCCTCTTATGTTTTCCCTTCCTACTCATAGTTTTTTTCTTTTTCTTTAGTTCTAATTTCTCACACACAAAATGACCAATATGTAAACATTATGTAAAACACAAATGTATAAAATAGGCCATTTATGTTTTCAGAGGATTTGATTTGATTTGAGCCAACAGGATGACTTGAACGGTAGCATTTGAGATATGGAGGCAAATCAAGGGGAAATACATCCTTTGGCAAGTGGCCTTTGGCCCAATCAGATCACTTTGTCTATGATCTGCTCTTTCTTTTCTTAGAACCTGTCCCCCACATTCCCTTTCTTTCCCCATATAACAGTATAGTAACACTATGTTTATACATTTATATAGCTCTTTTAAGATTTACCATTATAAATATTTTCTCAATTTGATCTTCACAACAACACTGAAAAGTGGGTTCTATCATCTCCATTTTACAGATGAAGAAGCTGGGGTTTAGAGAGTTTAAATGATTTCCCCAAGGTCACACAGCTAGTAAATGTTTGTGGCCAGTGTTCTATTCACTAAGCTATCTACCTGCTTCATTTCCCTCCTTTTAATGCCTTTTCCTGAGTGCCCTCACAATATTCAAAAATTCTGTGACACCTTATCCAGGCAGCTTCCTGTTCATTTCCTTCTAATGTCCCTTCTCACCACCTCCATTATCTCAGGAAGATTCCTGTCTCAGCCCCACTCTCCTTGTCACTTTCTCTTCCCCTTCCTATGGATCTGAGGCTCTTTCTTTCCAGCTTGGGCAGCTCCTAGACCCGAATCATAGCACATCTTCAGGACAACCACACATTCTCATACTTTAATTCTTAAGAGTAAGCCATGCTGCTTTATTACAGACAGAAAGAAAACCTAGGCTACGTAGTTGGTGATCAGCAGTACAGAAATTAAGAGGTAGAGTTTAACTTGGTCCAACTTGGGAGACATTTCTTAGAGGGACCCTTGGCTTGGATTTCTCCATCTATACCACTGAGCCCAATTCATTCATCCAGACCAGGGTATTTCTGCCCTGTATTCCTGAGCAGTCTCTCCATATGACTTTTTAAAAACTTCTCTTATATTTTTCCTTCCTACCCATAGTTTTCTTTCACACCCTTCTTTTGCTACCAGAGAGATTTGTTTCCTTATAAGATCCAGTCCTCTTCTGAACAAAAATACTCAAATGAATCTGAGGTCTGGTGACCAAAGTGCAGATGAAACCTTTTCTCTTGCTCCTCCACTGATCATTTTGCTCTCTAAAAGAAAAAAAGTCATGTAATCTTCTGATATGGGATCTGAAAATACTAGCCATAAATGTCATCTTGTCTGAGCCCTTCACATGGCAGATGAGTTATGAATATATCCCTTCCAAGAGAAGTGACTTGCCCAAGGTCACTCAATGAATTAAGAATTAAGTTTGGACTAGATCCCAGTTCCCTAGTTGAGTTCTAGCCTCCAAACTGCACTGATTCTTTCATCTTTCTTGGGAGGACATAAAGAGTTCTCTGGGGCGGAGCCAAGATGGAGACATGAAGGGATCGAGTCTCAGGCGTTCTCTGATAAAAACTCATAAACTAAGGACTCTAACTAAACTTTCGAGAGACAGAACCCACAAAGGGACCCAGTGAGGCAGTTCTCCTACTCAAGGTAACCTGGAAAAGAGCAGAAAGGCTCTGCCCCCCGGGGCCGGAGGGGCGGCCTGCCAGAGCGAAAGAACTTCAGCCTCCCGGAGGCAGCCCCAGGGTGCTGGGAGCCTCAGCTCACAGCAGCGGGGGAGTCACCTGAGCTGCACCCCGGGGAGCACCGGCACAAAATGGGGGAACAGCGGGGGACCTCTGCCAGAACACACTTGGAGCCCAGCCCGCAGGGCACACAACCAGCAGCCTGGTCTTTCGGCAGCCTAGACCCAGAAACAGAAGCAGGTGGAGCCGGTAAGCAGGAGCCCTCAGGGCATGAGCCCATTGAGCTGAGGGAGGGGAGTGAAGAGAGAGAGACTGCAGAGCTCTGTCCTCTGCCCCTGGAACAGGACTCTGGGGCTCTGACCACATTCAGATCCTGATAGCAGTCTAGGCCCCCCCATAGAACAGCAGGGCCCCCCTCACCTCAGCCCCATGGCAGAGGGGGGGCGCTTATTCACAGACCAGGAGGGAGGACAGAGCCTCACACATTGAGACCTTTGTGGGAGTGTCCCAAAAGCTCAGGAAGCACCCCCAAAAAACAGGCTTAGGCTGGGAAAATGAACAAAGAAACAAGAGGAAGACCATTGAGAAATATTTTGCAAATGAGCCCAAGAAGGATCAAAATACTCAGTCTGAAGATGAGGAAGCACAAGCTCCTGCATCTAAAGACTCCAAGAAAAACAGAAATTGGGCTCAGGCTATGCTCAAAAAAGACTTTGAAAATCAAATGAGGGAATTAGAAGAAAAACTGGGAAAAGAAAGGAGAGAGATGCAGGAAAAACATGAAAATGAAGTCAGCAGCTTAGTCAAGGAAATCCAAAAAAATACTGAAGAAAATAGCATGCTAAAAAACAGCTTAGGTCAAATGGATAAAACAGTTCAAAAAGTTATTGAGGAGAAGAATGCTTTAAGAAGCAAAATTGGCCAGATGGAAAAAGAGATTAGAAAACTCTCTGAGGAGAATAAATCCTTCAGACAAAGAATAGAATTCAGGGAGATTGATGAATTTACCAGAAATCAGGAATCAATACTTCAAAACCAAAAAAACGAAAAATTAGAAGAAAATGTGAAATATCTCATTGAAAAAACAACTGATATGGAAAACAGACTTAGGAAAGATAATTTGAAAATTATTGGAATACCTGAAAGTCATGATCAGGAAAAGAGCCTTGACATCATTTTCAAAGAATTACTACAGGAAAATCGCCCTGATATTCTAGAAGCAGAGGGCAAAATAGAAATGGAGAGAATCCACCGATCCCCTAGAGAAAGAGATCCCAAAAAACAACCCCCAGGAATATTATAGCCAAGTTCCAGAACTCCCAAGTCAAAGAGAAAATATTACAAGCAGCCAGAAGGACACAGTTCAAATATTGTGGAGCTGCAGTCAGGATCACACAGGACTTAGCAGCAGCTACACTGGAAGCTCATAGGGCTTGGAATACAATATACCGGAAGGCAAAAGAGCTTAGAATGCAGCCAAGAATGAACTACCCAGCAAAACTGAATGTCCTCTTCCAGGGAAAAAGATGGACTTTCAATGAACCAGGGGAATTTCAAAGGTTCCTTTTGGAATGGCCAGAGCTGAACAGAAGGTTTGATCTTCAGATACAGGACTCAGGTGAAGCATGGAGATTGGAGGAGAGGGGGGAAATATGAGGGACTTAATGAGGATGAACTGCATGTATAGAAAAATGATACTGATAATATTCATATGAACCATCTCAGTTAATAGAGCAGGTAGAGGGAGCTTTTATAGTTGAAGCACAGGAGAAAGCTGAATTCGAAGATAAAATATGGTGTAAAAATGGAGTCAATAAGAAAAAAAGGGAAATGGAATGGGAGAAAGAAAAAGGAGAGGGGGAACAGTCCAAGCTATTTCACATAATAAGATTTTTTTTTATTACAATGAGCTATTGCAATGATATGGAAGGGGGGAGGCAAGGGGGAATGAGGGAACCTTTGCTCTCATCAGAGATGGCTAGGAGAGGAAACAGCAAATATACTCAATGGGGTATAGACAACTGGAGTAAGAAGGAGGGGGGAGCAGGGGGAAGGGGTGGGGATTGAATAAAGGAGGAGAGGATGGACCATGGGGGGACAGTGGTCAGATATAACACATTTTCTTTTTTTACTTCTTGCAAGGGGCTGGGATTGGATGGCCTGCCCAGGACCATAGGGCCAGGTGGATTCTGTCCCTAAGGGGTGGTATGGGGGCTCAGGGCTTCTTGGCCCCCGGACCAGGGATCTGTCTGCTGTGCTACTCAGCGACCCTACGGCAGAGTCAGAGTGAAAGGAGAGAGAAAATATAGTACCTGTTAGTGGAGAAATAAGAAAGGAGGGAGTTGTGATCAGCAATGGCAACGTTGGAAAAATATGGAAGTAACTTTTGTGATGGACTTATCATAAAGAATGTGATCCACTCACGACAGAGTTGATGGTGTTGGAACAAAGACTGAAACACATTTTTTGTTATCATTTGGGGGAGGGTGCAGGGCAAGTGGGGCTGGGTGGCCTGCCTGGGGCCACATAGCAGGGTGATCATTGGGTGTCTGGGGCCAGATTCGGACCCCGGTGCTCCTGGCTCAAGGGCCAATGCTCTGTCTGCCACCCAGCCACCCCTACTATTATTACTATTTTATTTCATTTGGGGTCTTTTTTTTTCTTCTTTTTGGTTTTTGCAGGGCAGTGGGGATCGGGTGGCTTGCATGTCACATGGCTGGGTGATTATTGGGTTTATGAGGCTGGATATGGACTCGGGTGCTTGTGGCTCCAGGGCTGGTGCTTCGTCCATTGCACCATCTGGCCATACCTACACTTATTACTATTATTTTTTTTATTTTAATTTTTTTTCTTCCCCTTTACATTTTTGCCCAAGCAAGTCTATCTATATTCATGGGGGGAGGGGTTTTTTGGTTACTTGTAAACAAGTATATTTTATTAATGTAAAGAAAAACATTTGTACAAAATGAGAATAAAAAATAAATTAGAAAAAAGAAAAAAAAAGAGTTCTCTGGTTGACCATGAACATCTAATTGGCTGATAATATGGCACAGTGGATAGAAAGAATCATCAAACCTGGAATTAGATGCTCTCTCAGCCCCTTACTAGCTGTGTACCTATGAGCAAATCATCTAACCTCTCATAGCTTCTATTTTTTCATTTGTAAAATCCCACAGAGTTGTTTTAAGAAAAAATACTTTGCAAATCTTAAAAGCAGAACCCAAATACACATAACCAAGTATACACAAGATCATATCAAAGAGTTTGGGTGCTCAGACATTGTAATTATAATAAATACAACAATAAGAAGAATAATTGATGTTGTAGTTGTAGACAAATAGATATGTAGTTCTTAATGATTAACAAGGTCCACCTTATATGTCAGGAATTGTATAGAAACTAACCTTGGAGTCAAGAAGACCTGAGTTCAAGTCTCTCCTCTGACACATAATGACTGAGGGACCCTTGAGTGAGTCACTTAACCTCCCTAATCTCCATCTGTAAAATCAGGATAATTGCATGAGGCTCGCAAGGTTGTTGTATGCAGTTCAATGTATGATTCTAAGGTCAATAAACAAGCTGCAGACCAGATACCCTATATCAGACTGAGGAAACTGGTAAACCGAAGCTTGTTTTAGCCAATCAAGGTTAAGTGACTTGCCCAGAGTCACACAGTTAATATGTCTGAGGCTAGATTTGAACTCGGATCTTTCTGACTCCAGCTGCCACACTTGAATTGACATGTGACTTGAATAACTAGTCCAGAGCTAAAGAAGAGGTGGAACTCAAGGTAGATTTGAGTAAATGTGCAGTGTTTTAATTATCCTAAGTCACTTATTACTAGAAAAATCTGTATCTTTGATACTACTAAGCTCCCTAGGCTATTTTATGGATACAAATTCATGAAACACCATGAGCTCAGAAAATCAAAATGCAGATGATTGAAAGACAATGAAAAGACACATGGTAGGTTTAATCAGGCTGAATATAGCATATGGCTAACCTTGAGAGAAATTTACAGGATATATTCATGGTATACAATCTCAGATGGGCCTTCATCAAGCAGTCAAGAATTTATCAAGCACTTGCCATATGACAAGCACCATATGATCATCTTTCTACACTATCCTTATTTGTCCCATCTTATTCCCCACACAGCAACAATTCTAAACATTTTCTCTCATTTCCCCAGCATTATCTCTCATCACTCCAGCCCACCATATCAAACACATCAAACATACACACAAACACATATGACATATATACCCAATTATCAGCAGATGACCTAACCTTAATACTTCATTAAAAAGCTTAAGGTTATTTGACTTGGATTCTTTCCTTTCCCCTCTTTCATGTCTCAAAATTTCATAGCATCATCACCCCTCATTCTCTCTCTCTCTCTCTCTCTCTCTCTCTCTCTCCCTCCCTCCCTCCCTTCCTACCCTCCCTCTGGAGGCAATTCTGTAACCCTAAAACACTATATAAATATTAAGATATTTTTATTCTAAAACTACAAGCTATACACTTGTTTATCTGCATAAAAGGAGGGGATTTCACACCAAGACTTCTCTAACAGTGAAATCATAGGGGACAAGATAAAGGAGAATAAAATTATTTCATTGTACTTACGCCTTATTCCTTTGGGCATTGGCTTTTACCTCTAGATATTTTATTTCAATTTATCATTTTTCCAACCTACTATTATAATAAATGGCTTTACATTTTACAAATAACTTTACTCTCAGCTCCCCTGTGAGGTAAATTATTTAGGTATTATTATTCCCAGGTTATAAATGATAAAACTAAGGTTCAAAGAGTGACTTGCCTTTGGGATCACCAAGCTACAAGTGACAGAGTCAGAAATCACAAAGCATAGATTTAAAGTTGAAAGGAATCCAGTTCTCTAATTCAACTCCTTTATTTTATTCATGAGATGATTAAGGTCTTCTGAGGTTGACTGTCTTGTCCAAAATCATACCTCAGAGTTAGGATTAAATTCCCAGTCCTCTACCTCCAGAGTCGTTCTTTGTTCCACTGTACCACACTATCCCCTTATTTTTCCCATTTCGTGTGTGTGTGTGTGTGTGTGTGTGTGTGTGTGTGTGTGTGTGTGAAATGGTTGATATTGCTTTCCACCAGAGCCTCCCCTCAGAGGAACAAAAGATCTGCCTATGAGTCATAAATACCAAGGTGGAAGTCTCTAAATTGCCAGAGGGAGAACAGAAAAAGAAGGGGACCTTTGCCCTGAATATCTGCTCATTGTACCACTAATGAAGAGTTAATAGAACCTTTCCTGACATATTTTCTTGGAAGCTAAGAACTGCAATTGAACTGTTCCCCTCGTGTTCTCTGGAATTATGCATTTCCTTTGTTAAATTTCCATAGTTTATTGTCTCTGAGGCATGGGTATGTACCCACACATATACACACAGGTATGTACCCACACATACAAAGAGGATGAGATTTAGTTATCAGAACAGCAATACATTATCTTAAATTACATTCTGAAAACCATTATTTTAGTCAGCTCTCCAGTAAGGCCTGAAGGAGAGATGGTGCTGGGTTGTCCCCTGCTAAGTCATTAACTAGAGACTCTATAGCGAGCAGTGAGTGGGATCGTAGCAGAAAGAGTCATTGAAAAAAGAAGGGAGGTCTACTGGTCTGGTAGAGAGTTCTGAGTCCATGGCATGATGTCTCTTCCTTTCTCTGTGGCCTTGATTTCTTTTGTCCTTGATTTTTCCATTCAGTCTATCAGTCACAAGTATTTATTAAGTGCCTGTTGTATACCATAAATACTAGGGATAACAAGAAAGGCAAAAAGCCATCCCAGTCCTTAAGGATCTGACATCCTAATGAGGGAGACAATATGCAAACAATTATATATAAATAAGAGAGAAAACAGACAAATCAAAGGGAAGGCATAAGATCAAAAGACAACTTACAGAAGGGAAGATTTTAGGCAACACTTGAAAGAAGCCAGAGAAGTAAGGAGGCAGAGATGAGGAGGAAGATTCTAGACACAGAGGGACAGCCAATGAAAAGTAAGTCACAAGATGGAATTACATGGGCAGCAGCTAAGGAGACCAATGGCATTCTGTTAGGAGGAGAGATTTAAGAACTAAGAAGATTAGAAAGGGGGGTGGGGGTAAGAGAGGTATTCAGAGGATTTTATACTTGATCCTAGAAGCAATTGTGAATCACTGGAGTTTATTGAGGGGAAGAGAAGATGACATGGTCAGACCTGGGCTCTAGGAAGACCACTTTTACAGCTGAGGGGAGGATAGATTAGAGTGAGAGAAATTTGAAGAAGGAAAATTAACCTGCAGATTACTGTCATAATCCAGATGTGAGGAGATGAGAGTTTGTGCCAGAGTAGTGACAGTTTCAGAGGAAAATTGTTATTGAAGTAGAAACAACAGGCCTTAGCAACAGATTTTATATAAGAAATGAGAGTGATGAGTCAAGGATGAAACTGAGGTTGTAAGCCTAAGTGACTAGAAAGACAGTAGTACCCTCAAGTGAGGAAGAAGGAATAATATGGAGGGAACGTGGAAGAGTTTAATTTTGAACATGTTCAGTTTCATATGTATATGGGACTTTCAATTTGAGATATCTGAGAAGCAATTGGAGATACATGAAGTCAGATGAGAAGTTAGGACTGGACCAATAGATTTTAAAGTCATCTGTATAGATTCATAAATGAGACCTGATAAGATCACCAAGTGAAATAATATAAATAATAAAGAGAAGAGGTCCAAGAGAGACATATGTAATGTGCACCAAAAATGTATTTGTCCTGGATGAAGATGCAACAAAGAAAACAGAGAAGGAATAGTCAGAAGAGATTCAGGAGAGAATAATTTCACCAAAATCCAGAGAGAACATCAAGGAGAAGAAAGTAATTGACAATGTCAAAGGCTAAAGAGTAATCAGGAAACATGAAGATTGAGAAAGGGTCAGCAGATGCAGCAAATAGGAGACTGCTAGTAATTTTGGAGAGAGTAGGTCATTTGAATGAAGAGGTCAGAAACCAGAGGTCAAAGAACTAAGAAGAAAATGAGAGAAAAAGAAGTCGAGTCATCTATTATAGATGTCCTTCTCAAAGAGTTTAGCTATAAAACACAGAAAAGATAAAGGAAGATGGTAGTTAGTGGGGATGAATGAATCAAAGGAGGATTTTTGAGAGTGATGGATTAATGAGGCTTGCAGTAACTACTGTAGGTAGGAGAGAAACATTTAGTAGACAGGGAAGATTGAAGATTAATGAGAGGAAAAATGATGGAGGGGACAATCTGATGGAGAAGTTGAGATGAAATGGGATCACATATGCAAAAGGGTTTGCTTTGGCAATAAAAACTCTATGTGAGATAGAGGTGAAGGGAAAAAAAAGCTGGGTAGAAGGCCATCTGAGTGATATGAGTAGAGGAGAATCAAAGAAGAGGAAACTCTTGGAGAATTAGAACTTAGTTCTTTCTGACTCCAGGTCCTGCACTTTATTCACTGAACCACCTAACTGTCCTGTGGAACAGTTAATCTAGTAGGACAATTCCAACTTCTACCCATTCACTGGAAACTTTCTCCAAAGCTCAGTATCAGACTGAGGTTCTTTATCTATGCTACTCCCTATCAGAGATCACATGCACTCCCAGGGAATAACAATCACCTCTATATGAATAACTCCCAGACAGAACTCTAATGAGAAGGGGGAAGTAGAACTTCTCTTGAGGGTGTTGACACAGCAAAGGACATGCTTCTTCATCCTCTTGCCTCATGGTTCTCCTCAAGTCTATATTTTTACGATTGTCTCCAACTTGAGTAGAGTTATCCAATAACAAACAAAATAATAATCCTTCTCTTCAGGGTTGTTCCCCTACTCCTCCAATTCCAAGAAACTCTCCCCTATCTTTAATAATAATAATTGTATTTCAAATTACTATGTACACCTCTCATGGGGTTTGCTTTTCCATTCTTGTAGAAATGAAGTTGAGAGAGCTCACTCCCCCTGCCATGAAGGGACCCAAAGTCAGGATATTGTCTGTGCCATCCCCCATCACCCACCTGTCCATCTGTTTTCTTCCCATTTGAAAATATTCCTGATTCCATCTGTGCTCCTAGATCTATAATTTGCCTCTTGAGTTTCATGCTCACACATCCAATTCCATACTAAACAATTCCACCTGGAGATCCTTCCCAGTCCAAACTCAGGCTCATCTCCCATTACTGTTCTTGATTCTATTCACCATCCCCTCATCCATATCCACTATGCTTTCCTCCTTTATGTATTTGCCTATTCTGTCTGGAACTCCCAGATTCTAACTATCAAAACCTTTTCCATCCCTAGATACAGTTAAGTGGTTCAGTATTTAGAGAACTAGAACAAGAGTCAGGAAGACCTGAGTTCAAATTCAGCCTTCTCGCTATATGGCCTAGGCAAGTCACTTAATCCCTATCTGCCTCCATTTCCTTGATTGTAAAATAAAAATAATAATACCACCTACTTCCCAGGATTGTTGTGAGGAGCAAATGATACAATACTTACAAAGTGATTAGTGCAGGGTCCAGTAGGAGCATAATAAATGCTTATTTCCTTCCTTTCCCATCCTTCAAGGTGTAATTCAAATGACTCCTCTTTCCTTACAGCCTTCAAAATATTATCATCACATTTAGAAATCATCCTTCTCTCCTTTGTAGTTTTAGTATATTTAGTATATATCTCATACTCAACAAAATAAGTAATCAGCTATTTGGGGCAGAGAAACAGTTTGACTGAATGGATAGAAGGTCAGATTTGCAGTCAGGGCGACTTGAATTCAAATCTTGCTTAATACTAGCTATATAACTCTGAGTGAGTCACTTAACCTCTCTCAAAGACCCTGGAAATCTTCTAACTCTACAGATGAGTTGCAGTTCACTGAAGGGAGTTCTTATACCAGGAATTCTACATACTCAAGAAATTCCAGCTTGAGATCCCCCCCCAAAAAAACTATGTAAAACAAGGTGCTAAGGATAGAGGTAAAACAAAAAAAAAATACCCTGCCTTAGAGAAATGTGGATTCTGGGGGCAGCTAGGTGGCAGTGGATAAAGCACCCGCCCTGGAGTCAGGAGTACCTGGGTTCAAATCCAGTCTCAGACACTTAATAATCACCTAGCTGTGTGGCCTTGGGCAAACCACTTAACCCCATTTGCCTTGGAAAAAAATAAAAAAGAGTAAAGGGAGTTGGCCTAGTGACTACGTTGACCACAGCCCATTCCCTTATAGCCAGAGAAATGTGGATTCTACTGGTAATGTGACTTTTACCGCCTACCCTCTTTTATGGTAACCTACTTGTTTTATTTTTCCCTACTAGATTATAATCTCCTTGAGAGCAAGACTCACATTTTGAAAGTTTCTGCTTCTATCCCATATGGCATCTAGCCTAATATTACTTTTCTTCTAGTTTTTAATAGTATTTTATTTTTTCTAATTATCTATAAAGACAATTTTTAACATTTACTGTTTTACATTTTTAAAATTTATTCATTTTTTCTAATTACATGCAAAGATAATTTTCAATATCCATTTTTTGTTCAATTTTGGGTTCCACATTCATTTTTTAAATAAAATTTAGGCCAGCATTTCAGACAGAGTAGATACCTAATACCTAATTGCCAAATGAATGAGCATCCCCTGAAAGACAATAATTACACATTCATAGGCTGGTCGGAGTTAACCAGCAGTCTCCTCAAGGAGCTTCATTATATTTGTATTGGCTGGATCCTAGAACTGGAAGGAACCCAAAAGATCCATCCAGTCTGAATTCTCATTTAATGGATAGGAAAACTGAGGTCAAGAGAGGTTACATCCCTTTTCAAAAGTCATGCAGCTATTTGGTAACAGAGCCTAGGCTTTCCTTTCTTGCTCCTTCTGCTTTCTGACACTAAGATCTAGTTCTCTCTGTGTGATAGTGCATTCCTGGACACCTTTTCTACTACTTGATATATCTTCTCTCAAATTCCCCAATGATTAATTTTTTGGGGGGGGGGAGTTGGAATATTCCTTTTTCCCCCATTGCTACTTCTAAACTCTCTATCACCCTTACTTAGAAACTTCTCCTTTGTGTCTCACCCAATTTTATTACCAACTCCAGATCCTGTTGGCTATTATATCCTAGGACTTCCTTTCTTTCTCAAGGACTTCAGTGCCTAGCTGACTCCCCCCGCACTTTACCTCAACTCCTGACTTGATACCAGGAGATAGCAACATACATGTTGATCCTTCCTTACTCACACTCATGAACTGCTGCCCCACTCCACTCAGACATCCACAAAGATGGTCATATCCTTGATGCATTAGCCTACAGCTGTTCCTCTTCTAGGCTGAAGAATCCTAAAATCCTGTTATCTGATCATATTTTAGCATTCCATCTCTCCTTGTTTTGCTGCTTTAAAATGTTGTCTTCACCCTCATTGTGACCTTCACACTCTCATTCCTCAGTACTTTCTAGGTTATAATCCCATCTTTTGCTCTTCTGTTATTGGTGAACCAGTTCAATATCCTCTGTTCTAGCATGAATCCTTCCCACATGAATCCCTCTCTTCAAACCTTTCTACAGACCAGTCTTATTGGCCTATTTGCAATTCCTCTCAGATGGCATTCTATGTCTCCCATTTCAACATCTTTGTATTAGGTGTGTCCCCCCCCCCCACCTCTACCTCTTAAAATCTGTGAAGTTTCCTCCAAAACTCAGTTCAGAAGCTATCTTCTTCAACTTCCAATTCCTTTCTCCTAAGGTTTGTTGTTTTGAGTTATTTTTCGGTCATATTTGACTCCCCATGATCCCATTTGGGGTTTTCTTGGCAATGATAGTGATGCAGTTTAGCATTTCTTTCTCCAGTTCATTTGACAGATCAGGAAACAGTGTTAAGTGACTTACCCAGGATCACACAGCTAGTAAGTGTCTGAGGCCAGATTGAACATAGAAAAGTGAGCCTTACTGACTCTAGGCCCAACATTTTAGTTGTCCTCCTTTCTCAGGGACTTCAGTGACTAGTAACCTCTAAGATGATCTTAAATCTACTTTGTATGCATCTTGTATGAATCTAAACTTGTATATGTTGGCTTCCCAATTAGAATGTAAGATTCCTAAGGGCAGACTGTTTTGTCCCTTTTTATGTCCTCAGGATTTAATATTTAAAAACACTAAATAAATACTTGGTGATTGATTAATGGATTAGAATGTTCTTTCCTGCTTTCTCTGGCCCTGTTACCAGGTCCTGTTGTTCTCTGGAGGCAAGCCTCCTGGGGTTACTCAAATCTCTGGTTAATTAATTATTTTGTAACATGTCTATTAATGCATGAACTAGAAACTTTACACATGTTGGAGCATTTTTCCATTTCCATTAAATATGCCATTCATTTGGTGGGTAATTAAATGTGCAATAATGGGCTTTAATTTTTATCTTAAATGGCTTTCTAAGAGTAGCAGAAAGGGAAATACAGGGTGTAATTTCTGGAAGAGATATTTTTTCCTGAAGCATTTTAGCAAGTTGTAGAGAAGGAACATGAGTAAAATAACGTTGTTTTTCTATATTTCTCTGTATGTGAGTCATTTTCCAATTACTCTTCACAGGGAGAAGGAACAAAGGTGAGTAGGATACAATGGCAGTGTACTGGAGGCAGCCTCTAAAATGCTGCCTACAGGAGCACTCTGCAAAAGAAAGACCAGAGTGTGGGTTAACTAAGCTACCAACACAGCTTCCTCGCAGGTGGAGAAGAAGCCATATCTAAGATTGAGATATTCTATGCCTTTTCCTCTGCCTCCACCTCCTTTCCTTCTAATCCTAAGGGATTTCATCAATCTTCACTATGGTGCTAAGAAGCCAATTGGATTCCTGGTTAGTTGTTTCTTCAGTAGGCTTTTAGTACCAGTCTTCTCCAGGAAACAATAATATAATCTTTCATTCCTTTAACCTAAGTCCTTGGTCCTGGTTAACATGGAAAGACCACTAAGTTCTTGGCCTAAATGGGAATAGGGATACCACCAAGAAAGAATTTATGGAGGAAAAAGAGGATGAGGAGGGCAGGGGCAGCAAAGACAAACTTAGCATGCACCAATTTTACATAGATTAGACCTGTTCAGATCAACAAGGAGAAAGTCACAGCCTTCTCTGTTAGCTTTATTCCTACTCATTAGGAATCAGCCACCCAGGTACCCACATCTCCCCTATCCAAAAGAAATATGTACTATATAATGAAGGTCCTTTGGCATGTGGTTTTTAATTCTCCAGTCATCCTGCATTACATCATTGAGTAAAAAAAATCTTAAGGTTTGAAGGCACCATACTTGAGGGGGCATTAGGTGTCATAGTGAATTAGAGCATTGTTTCTAAAGGTTCAGTCACTGGTTGAATGACCCTGGGCAAATTACTTAAGTTTGTTTGCCTCAGTTTCCTAATCTGTAAAAATGAGGTGGAGAAGGAAATGGCAAACCACTCTAGTATCTTTTCCAAGAAAACCTTAATTTGGGTCATGAAGAGTCAGACACAATTGAAATGACACAATAACAAGAATAACACTGTACTTCTGTAGGTCTGCTATTTTTCTATGTTTTGGGGCAAATTGATTTGCTTCTCCAGTCCTCAGGATCCTCATATGCAAAAATGAGCGTATTGGATTAGTTTTCCAACTCTTAGAAATCTTCTATCTTTGATATATGAAGGGACCTCAGAGCTTCTTAGTTAGAACTTCACCATCCTCACCATACCTACAGAAAATGAAAAAGAATTCAGGAAACAAACCACAGTAGTTTTAGAAACATCTGAAACTTTATCACCAATAGAAATTATGATATTTTTCAGATCATAATTCAGTTGTTGATATCTTGAAATATCATTTACATTCATCATTACTTATACATTACTGTGGTCAATTAGACCTGTGTCTCAATCCATATGGTCTCAGACTTTCTATATAGACTATATTTCAATATAATTGGTTTCCTTTGTAATGCCATATATTTTATTTTTTGTATAAAAACACTATCTTGAGAAGGGGTTCATATCCTTTACTAACTAGATTGCCCAAGTAGTCCTTGGCACAAAAAGTGCCCCTGGTAGAGTGAACAGAGTCCTGGGTCCAGAGTCAGAATTCAAATCATGATTCTGGCACTAAATGTGATGAGTGAGTTGTTTAAATGATCTAAACTTCAGTTTCCTTTTCTGTCAAATTGGGACAGACATACTTGTATTGCTTACCTTATCAGGTTACCTTGATAATAAAATAAGTTAATATAAATCAAATCCTTTGAAAACATAATATGTGAAATAATGAAAATACCACCAGCCACCTTGCAAACCCAACTCCCAGGTCAAGAAACCCGCCAAGTCTTCCTATGGTGCTCTTGGTAAGGCCGCCAATCCTACTTTGACAAAAAAAACTACTGACACTCCTAACTTTATTATTGATGGATGTGTGTGGCAAGAGAAACCAAGGTCAGCTATATTTCAAATTGTCTTCTTTATTCCTCAGACTGCTTCTCTGTTCTGTGCAGCTGGAAAGGAGATAAATGAAACACTAAGAGAAATCATCCTCTGTTATCTCAGTATCTCATCCCAGGAAATGGACTGATTAATAGCTAAAGCAAGAACCAGGGTCTTGGGGGTTGTTTGGAAAGAAACTTTTAAGACAAAATAAATGGTTGAACTGACTCATAGCAGAATTGTAAGCAAATCCCCATGAAGAAGTTCAAAGGTAGGAGGACAGTGAAAGGGTTAGATAAGAGACTGGGTAAAGTCTAAGGAGAAAAAAAAATGAGTGAGCTGGTACTGGAAGGGCTACAGATAGAGAGGTAAGATCTCTTGGAGGAAAAAGGACCAACTTCTCCCTTTGGGAAAGCAAATTAAAACTTTTGGGGGAGTTCTTGATGTTTTACTATAAGCAACCAGGATAAAGTGATTTGTCCAGGTCAAATTTGAACTCAGGTCCTCCTGATTCCAGGGCTGGTGTTCTATCCACTACATACCTAGTCAACCTGCAAATTGGCTTTCTTAGGCTACTCCACACATCTTCAACATATTCCACAAATCCAGTTCTTGGAAGAGAACTTTTGGGAGAATCCCTGAGAAATAGAATGATTTCATGATCATTGATGTAGGTAAGTTTTCCTTACTTACCCAAGAAGAATAGTGTTATTTTAAATAGGTATTTTTCAGGATCCGAAAAGATGATTTCTTCAATGCCTAGTATGATGACTCCCTTCACCCATGCAGACCAGAAACAATGACTTAGAAAAATAAGACCGAGGGAGTGGCTTTTCATAACCTAGACAACTCCCACCAATCACATAGAGTCCAACCAAACTAATCACGTTACTGCTTCTCCTATATGACATTCCATCACCCATCTTCAGGCCTTTGCACTCCTTCATGACTGGAATATGCCTCCATCCTTATCTCATAGAATTCCCTAATTTCTTTCAAGGCTTAGCTCAATCACTGTCTTCCATATAAGCCCTTCCTAATTCCACTAGCTGTTATTGCCTTGCCTTTTCTCAGGTTTATAATCATAAAATCACTCAAGATGGTATTTTTTATATCTTTAAATAAATTTCCAATCAAATTGATGTATAAATGAAACAACTTATTAGAAGAGATCCTATAAGCTAATGTTCTAAGCTAGTAAATGAAATGTATTTTATAATCATCAAAGAAGAAGAACAATGGGATTTTGGATTCTCTACATATTTCATTCATTTGCAAGTTGGTAAAAAATATATGGTCTTTTCAACAACATTACTTGCAAACGCCTGCTTACTCCTTACTGGTAGATGACCTGGATTCATGTATAGCTGAGTCTCATTAAGATTTCGTTTAAGGGGGCAGCTAGGCGGCATAGTGGAGTCAAGAGGACCTGAGTTCAAATGTGACCTCAGACACTTAATAATTACCTAGCTGTGTGACCTTCAGCAAGTTACTTAACCCCACTGTCTGATGCAAATACAGTGTTCTTATCCTTAAGGAGGGGGGAACCTACAACCCCAGATTATTACCTATTTCCTTGGATTCTATCATAATTAGGGACAGCACCACTTACTTTGATTTAACAGAATTTTGTGTCCATCTCTAGTATTGGGCTTCTAGTTTGGCTTCCTAATCAAAATTTAAGAGTGGTTCCTTCCTATAACACATACTGACCATTGGTCCTGGACAAATGGTTTAACTTCTAGGAAACTCTCTAGGGCTTTAAGTTGCAACTTATATTGATAGAAAGAGTTTCCTTATTCAAGACACCCTTGTAATAATGAAATGCCAGATCTAGTCCATAGATTTTAAAAAAAATAAAATTTAAAAACTTTAAAAAATATGAATTTTAAAAACTAAATTAAAATAAAATTTTTGAAAAAGATTCTGATTAGATGATTAAGTATAAAAGTCAGTAATTATTGAAATTATTTTGTTTACTTCTTTTTTCAGTATTCTGTTTTCTACATCTTTGTTATCTGTTCCTCCTTCAAATAGTTTGGGAATCAATCTCTCAATATTCTCATAATTGTGTTGCCATTTTCAGAGATTTCCTATAGTTACATTTCTCCAAACTAATTTTTCCTTTGATTCTCCAAAGTTTCCCATAGAGCTGAACTCCATTATATTTGTCCTCTTCCTATTTTAGAGACAAGTTTCTTGAAAGCAAGAGCTAGCTGTCTCTTTTTTTTCCAAGATATAATACAATGTATTATCCCCAGGGTATAATACAATGCTTGACACTTGGTAAGTGCTTAATTAATTTCTTTCCTTATTTATGAAAGTTTTGAGATTGATTCCAAAGGTAGCTAAAGTCTCCTGATGATAATGCTCTATAGGAGCTATATTTCTCTCAAGACTCAAACCAATAACACAATCTTGTAATTTATTAATATGGAATAAAAATTAGAGTGCACATAGATCAATCTCAACTTTTTTTGGACAAGGGTACTAATCTGGATCAAATCCTAAATATACCCAAATTCTAGCAAAGTACTTGGCACTACTTGTTATATTTCTCAAATAAGATGGAGAGCTGTGTTCTAGATAGTACTACAGTTAGATCTATAACAGTTGAGTGGTCTGACAATAAGAATAATTAATTAGTCATGAATTGGTCTATGTGTAGTTAGAAAGTGTTCTATCCTAAAAAAAAGGTGTTCTATAGTGAAGTGTCCCAGGTACTGATTCTTGATTTCATGACGTTTTGATCTTATCCGCAATGATATGATTATCAATGATGGTAAAATAGAAATAAAAAAACTTTCTGTTTTGTGAATACATATTTGACATAGGTTTGAGGAACAGAGACCTCTAAATAGATATCCAAATTTAAGGATATCAGGTGTATATATTATTGGACAAATGCACTAACTTTCCCCTCCTTCCAAACTGCTACTAGCTCATTTCCTAATTAATTTTCATCATAGGTTCTGAAGTAATTAAAAAAAATTTTAATATTCCTATAGTTCATCTAAATTAGTAGAAATACCCTATCTTTCTCATTAATCACTTAATTATCCCTGAACTCTCAGGCCAATTAATAATTAGACTATAAAAACCTCTTTTCCCATAATGAAATCTCTTCCCAAATGAAATCTCTTCCCAAATGAAATCTCTCCATGTCTCATAGGCTTAAATGAGCATTAATATTACTAGCTTTATACTTGATTAATGAAACAGCAAACAATACAAAGATTCCCTTAATATTTCAGTAATGTATCAGGCATTAGAAAGATTATATAATCATCTCTAACCATCTGCTGATTCTTCCACAAACACTGGAACCATATTACCATCATTCCTTCTTCTTGGGATGGAAGTCATAATACCTCAAAAATTTTTTTCAGAATACCTTTTCCACATCATATCTTCTCAACAGAATAAGAGTTAAGATTCTATTTTCTCACAAAATCCCTTCAGTGTTTCTCAAAAATGACAGGTCATTCAGAACTTCCAATAAGATGTACTCTTAGTTCTTTCTCTCTGTACCTCACAAAGTTTGTCTCATAGTTATTCCATTTAATTCACACCAGATAGCAGTTAAAATCTGTGCATTTTCAAAGATTCTATTAACCTCTTAAAATTATAGTAACAATACCTAAGACTTTGTGGGAGGAGCTATTGAAATTACTAACACACACACACACACACACACACACACACACACACACACACACACACACACATTCTCCCTGGGCTAGATTATAAATTCCTCCAATGCATATTTCAGTGACTGTCACAAAAATCAGCATTTAATAAATGTATGTTAATTAATTGTCTGTGTATCAGATAAAAACTCATTGGCCTGCCCAGGGTCACACAGCTAATGAATTGCCAAAGGCAAGATTTAAATTCAGGTCTTCCAAATTCCAAGCCCAGTACTCCAGTCACTACTCCAAGAGGTTATTTCAATCCAGAGATAGTAAAGATTAAACGTAAGAACTGATATGGCTATCTGTGTCTATATAGGATGTTGAACTAATGATTAGTAGTCTGAAAAGGACCTTGGTAAGAAAGTCAAATTTAACCTAGAAGGAGAGGATAGACTGACAGTCAGAGTCAGAGTCAGTAATCATGTATTAAGTGTTTACTATGTACAAGAAACAGTGCTAATTGTTGCTGTTTGACCTTTGTTCTTGAAAAGAGACCATGACAGGGAGATGTTGCCATGACAAGCACATGAATTGGATGTCGGCGGGGGGGCGCTATGTTAAGTCACCAGTTCACTCTCTCATTCAGAGCCATCTGGGTTCAGGGGTCAGATATGGATCATAAGCACTGGAGATGACCCTTGATACAATGGGCTAAGATTTTTTAAGCTAAGGTTTTTCCCAGGTCTCAGTTTGTCTTAGGTTACACCCATTCAGTGATTCAGACTTGGTAAGAAATGAGGCAAAAAAGGGTACTTTTAACCTAGTCAAAAAAAGTCAATCTGGGAGGGGAAGACCCTCAGAGTGTCTGATCAAAATAGAGACATTTACTATTGGCACTCTGAGCTATCAGAACTCAAACAACGAACTACTATTGGCCCAGGATCACACTTCTAATAGATGTCTTTGGGAGGTTTTGATCTCAGGTCTTCCTGATTTCAGAGTTAGTATACTATCTACTGTACCATCTAGCTATTTCTATCCTTGTTTTTCTGGAACAGTGCTAAGGTCTAGGAATACAAAGAAGGGCATAAGAAAGTTCCTACCCTCAAGGAGCTCAGAATCTAAAGGGGCCACAAATCATGGAAAAAAAGTGAAAAGTAGAATGGGGAATTAGCAATACAAAAGAATAAAGGTCATACTGAGAAGGTATAAAATAATCTGGGAAGGTGTGACTTTCCAAGTTGATTTTATCTTGCAAAATTATGAGTTTCTAGGGGTAACAAAGTCCAGGATAATATCTGGGCAGGCAAGGATAAAGAGAACTTCTTGAGTGCCATCCTTAAATGGAGGAGGATTAAAGAGGATGCCCAGTTGTCCACCCTCCCCCTCCTACCAGAAAGAAAGACAGGCCCCAGGGAAAAGATATGGACTAGATCTGGCATTTCATTATTACAAGGGTGTCTTGAATAAGGAAACTTTTTCTATCAATACAAGTTGCAACTTAAAGCCCTAGAGAGTTTCCTAGTAGTTAAATAATTTGCCCAGGACCAAATGGTCAGTATGTGTTATAGGAAGGAACCACTCTTAAATTTTGATTAGGAAGCTAAACTAGAAGCCCAATACTAGAGATGGACACAAAATTCTGTTAAATCAAAGTAAGTGGTGCTGTCCCTAATTATGATAGAATCCAAGGAAATAGGTAATAATCTGGGGTTGTAGGTTCCCTCCCCTTAAGGATAAGAACACTGTATTTGCATCAGAGTGTGTTAGCATCAGGAATATCCATAGTTTGTTAATGAAATGGCTGGGAAAAATTATGCTGTTCTCTATGACTCTCAGTTTCCCTAGCTACAGCAATGAAAGACCATTTCCTCCCTTCCTCTCTTTTTTTTTAAGGCAGTCAGAGGTAAGTGACTTGTCCAGGGTCAAATAGCTAGTGTCTGAGGACAGATTTAAACTCAGGTCCTCATGGCTCTAGGGCTGGTACTCCTTCCATTGTGCCACCTAGCTGCTCCAGCTCCCCTTCTTCAAGAGAAACTCTATTCAATTTCTTTTTTTTTAGGTTTTTGCACAGCAAATGGGGTTAAGTGGCTTGCCCAAGGCCACACAGCTAGGTAATTATTAAGTGTCTGAGGCCAGATTTGAACTCAGGTACTACTGACTCCAGGGCCAGTGCTCTATCCACTGAGCAACCTAGCCGCCCCTCTATTCAATTTCAAACCTACTTCGTTTTCCTGTGCCTTCAAATCACATGGATATGGGCATCACCCTTAATTCTTTTTGACACTGTATGATTCTTGGATGTGTCTATCCATCAATCTTCCATAAAGGAGACATTTAACACAGTGAAAAGACCATTCTCTAATTCTTTTATTGTCTAAGGACAATAGTACAGTTGGTTGATTCTTGGCCTTAGTTATTGAATAAGACCAAAGCAACATCTGTATTTTAGAGACAAGTTACAGTAGGTACAATTATGGCTGATAAGATCAATACGAGTTTGAAATACTCTACCACAGGTCAGGCACCAATAGCCCCTGTTTATAATACAGTACTCAGGGAATCTATTACTCCTCCTTTTGGGGTCATAACTAGATCATTTCTTCCATCATTGATAATCTATCATAGCCATTCATATTAATAAGAAAGTTTTATACCTGAGACTACAAAAAACTCTAATATGGTCAAATCCCAGGAGCAGTTACTACTGGGGAAAACACAAAGTTGACAGAGCAGGGGAAGATAGAAGGAGTAAGTCAGGGAGGCCAGGAAGGAATTCATATCTTATAGCCATCTATTTTAATTAATTCTTACTCTACTCTGTTATTTCTACTGGACTACCAATACTTTTTTGTTTGTTTTTGCAAGGCAATGGGGTTAAGTGACTTGCCCAAGCTCACACAGCTAGGCAATTAAGTGGCTGAGATAAGATTTGAACTCAGGTCATCCTGACTCCAGAGCCAGTGCTCTTTCCACTATGCCATCTAGCTTCCTCCTACAAATACTTTCAAACCTTCTAAATTTAGAGACGGGGGCAAAAGCTCTGCCACTATACCTTAGTTAGGACTGATACTACTTATTCCAAACACATAGCTCTGTTTTTTCCCCCTTTGGTTTCATTAGGTTTGGAAGGCAAACCAAACCATTCATCTAAATTAATAAGGAAACAGTAGATTCTTATTTGGCAGAAAGTATAAAGTATCAAAGGTTTACATAAATTCATGATCAGAGAATGACTTTTTTTTAAAGGGAAGTTAAGGAACATCTCCTATGTCTGAGTCATTCTCATGAGGGTAGTTAGCAGTCTTTTCTGTTGAGTCCCTTTTCTGGACATCGTATGTTGAGTCCCTTTCTGGACTCCCTCAATCTTCCCCAGGTGAGCTGGAGGGGTAGGGGACAAGGAAGACGACAAGGAAGACGACAAGGAAGACGACAAGGAAGACGACAAGGAAGACGACAAGGAAGACGACAAGGAAGACGACAAGGAAGACGACAAGGAAGACGACAAGGAAGACAAGTTCTCCAAGATCCCCAAGTTCCCCAAGGTCTCCAAGGTCTCCAAGGTCTCCAAGGTCTCCAAGGTCTCCAAGGTCTCCTTTATTGAACCAAATACCAGTGCTTAAATACTTCTCCAGTCTCTAACCCACCCCCACTCCTGAGGCATTTAGTAAGATAAGACTCTGGTGCTCAAGGACACCAGGTGATGATAGTTTACAATGCTCCCATACACAACAGTCCCTAACATATCTCCCTTCTTGTTTTTTTTTTAAACAAAATTATTACATAATGAATGCCACATAAATTGTAAACCAAAGTTCAAAAATAAACAAATGTCAATGGTAAAAACCAATATTCCTACATTCCTTGAAATACATTTTATCCCCAACTTACAGACAAAAAAATTCATTTAACTTTACCTATTTCAGAGGTTAGACACTAACACACTTTCAAAACAGAAGACAACTCTTTTGTATTTCAAACTTATCAAAGTGAGATTGGTGGACACCCTGGCCAGCACCAAAATCTCAAAATATAGAAACATTTTTTCCCACCTCTCCAGGCTAGTGGGGAGATGTAAAAATATCCTATAGATGTTCAAACACACACACACACACACACACACACACACACACACACACACCAAAATATTAGCCGTAAGCACAGACTTCCTTCAAAAGACAAAATCTAAATTTCCCAGTCCCAGAAAAAAAATCTTCTTCCCCTTTTCTCTTAACTAATTGTGAAGTACAACATTAATATTCATGTAAAAGGGGTCCTTGACATTTTTTTGGATTCTTCTTAGAAATATGAATTTCACTAGGCACCTTTAGTTCTGGAAACATACTGATAAGGCATAGATGGGGGAGTCACAGAACCTATCTTGGACTTAAATGTTATTGTTTTACATGATCCTTTTGCTGTGCCTGCAGATTCCTGACTCCTCACAAGACTATCTCCCCTTTCCCCAGATGTAGTTGGATCTATAGAACAACACATTCCACATGTCCTAAGCCTATAAGAGGCCTGAGAGTGCAGGGATTCTTTCTATGTTAGTAATTATCTGTCTGATAAGGAAAATAACTGACTGCTATCTCTGCTTATGTATCCTGTTTGCTCACAATACCCCCCTCAAAATACTTTAAAAATCTCGTTCTCTGATCACTTGGTGCTATATGCTTTGAGGAGGTATCCCTACATAGTCATTGGTAATAAAATGTACTCCCCAAAATTCATAGCTTGGTCACCACATCTTGCTTCTTTGGGATCAGTATTTGGAGGCCTCAGTGAGATGTGGTGTTTTGTGTCACCACAGGAGACCACAGGAGCCTTGAGTTTAGGTTCAAAATTACTGTCTCTCCCTTTCCTAGGGGAGCCAGCCCCTGAAGATGTTCCAGGGCCCCAGGACTAGGTAGACATAGCCTTAGTATGAACCTCTCCTCAACTGCAATCCCCCATTTGGCCTAAGTGGAGATCTTGTTACACATCCAGAGGTAAACTTGTTCTGGGTCTAGGTCTAGACATTTGGTTGCAGGGGAATTCTGTATCAGATGTAATGTCTGGGTCCCCTCTTTTGGGTACTCCTTGTGATAGGAAAGAACACATTTGGTTGGCCTTCGGGAGGGAGAGATTGTCAGACGCAACACTGAAATCTCTCCAAACAGCATTCCTGAGACATCAGGAATTTGCCATTGGCCTGTGTTTGTTGATATATGTTGAAATTGTCAGTTTGTAAAATTCTGTTGCGTTTGTTTAATCTTTGATTGTGCCTCATCTGTCTTTATGTGTTTAGATTGTCTATTTACTTGTGTGTTTGGGTTTCTCTATTAATCTGTCTAATGGGGAGAAAAGTTCCCCTAATAATTTCCTTGGGTTGCCTCATTTAAGTTGCTGCTCTTTGTTATTTCGGTCACCTGGATTTTTTAGGCAGTATGCATCTAACTCAGTGGCTCTTCCCTTGAGCCTGCTTTCTGCCTGTGTTACAATGGGTAATATGATCCCTCCCTCCTCGCCACTGTGTTGCCTCTTGAGCACTTCCAAGAGGGCCTTTTTATTTTTTTTAAAAAAGGAATGGATTTTTGATGTTAAATTGACTGAGGTCAAACTACTCATCCTGTTACTCTAGCATTATGAGAAGGGCTCCCCCCCTTCCTTTTTCCCTTCTCTTCCCCATTCTCCATGATTCTGTGCTGCCAGAATGGTTCCCCCTTCCCTCCCCCTTTTAGAAAAAGGACTAATAGAGAATAAGTGTTTAAAGGGACCCTATTTTGAAGTTAAAGAAACATGAAAGAGACAGTGGATATTACCAAATATGTTAAACAAATAAATCATAGAAAGAAATGCTATTTTAATTTTTAAAAGTTGTGGGAAAAATAAATTTCAGAAAGACAAGACAGTCAAATTAATCCTAAAGTATATAATATGATTACCAAGATATACCTATATAGGGGAAACTAAATAGTTAATCTTTTTCCAGAATGATATGGCATCATTAGAGCTTCAGGAATTTATCGATATAGATTCTGATAATGTTAGTTATTACAGAAAATTATGGGACATGTAAGGATTTAAGAATAGAAGATCCCCCCCCCCAAGACAGGATTGTCCCTCTATAAAAATTACTCAGTTTACTCTATTTGAAGAAGGGAGGGGAAAGGGAATATTCTAATTTAGCTAAGAGATTTTTGAGTGACTGTTTACCTTCTCTAGGGTTTTAACAGCTATAATCAAGAAGTGTTAAATACTAAAACCTTGGAATGGAAAATGTATTGTGAAAAGTGGAATCTGATCTGTGGTTTATATAGCTGTATAAGCTATGTGATTCTACTTCAAAATAGTATGAAGTAAAGTCAAGAAGAGCTAATGAAAAGGAATGGTTGCATAGTATACTGAGGGAAACTGTGAGCTATATAGTTTGGCTCGGAGGTTTGGAAAGAACTGGAAAGAAAATCCAGACATAAAGACAATTGGGGGCTTTTTGAACCATTTGTTAAGTATGGAAATTAGTTAAAGCATGTAAACAGAAGGTTTGACTTTGTATACAAAAGATGGATTTTGGGAACTATGGAAAATGGTTTATAAATCATTGTAAGAAAAGAAGAAAGTATAGAACTATAAGTCTATAGGGAGATATCTGTTTATATAAGATTGGGATGAGTTAAAAATTGCATTAAACTACCACTTTTTGCAATGTTTGGCAATGCCTTCATTAGAGAAATAATAAACCCCATAAAGTGAAAAGTTTGATATGAAATCAATTGCTAGGTAAATATTAATCTTATTATGTTATTATTGATTCTATAATGTGCTAATCTAAAGATACATGTAAACTAAATTAAGGGGTTTATAAAGAAAAAATGTTTGGGTTTTTTATTCTGATGTTTTATGACCCCTCCAGAATCATGGAAGTCAGGACAAACTTGTGAGTTATGGGCTCTTAATTAAGCTTTAGAATAACTAAACAAGGAGAAGGTAATATTTCATGTATTGGGGAAAAATCTGGAGTGAGTAATGATAAACAGTTAAGGTAAAGAATTAGTACACATTACTTGGATATCTCAAATTGTGAGGAATCTTCAATTCCCAAAACATAGAATACTCTAATGTTAAGAAATGTTGGGGGGCGGAGCCAAGATGGCAACAAGAGAACAACATCTCTTAGAAGCTCTCTGATAAATCTTCGAAACTAAGGACTCTAACTAAACTTTTGAGAGACAGAACCCACAGAGGGACCAGGAGAAACAGTTCTCCTACTCAAGGTAACCTGGAAAAGAGTAGAAAGGCTCTGCTCCCAGGGTTGGAAAGAAGCGAAAGAACTTCAGCCTCCTGGAGGCAGCCCCAGGGCACGGGGGTCTCAGCTCACAGCAGTGGGGGACTCACCTGATCTACAACCCCGGGGAGCACTGGGCACAAAGTGAGGGAACAGCAGGGGACCTCTGCCAGAGCAAGCACGTGAAGCCCAGCCCTCAGGGCACACAGCAAGCAGCATGGTCTTTCAGCAGCCCAGATCTGGAAACAGAAGCAGGCGGAGCCTGTAAGCAGGAGCCCCCAGGGTATGAGCCCATTGAACCTAGGAAGGGGAGTGAAGAGAGACTTCGGAGCTCTGTCCTTTGCCCCTGGAACAGGACTCTGGGGCTCTGACCAAATTCAGATCCTGATCGCAGTCTATGCCCCCCCATAGAACAGCAAGGGCCCCCTCCACATCAACCCTGTGGCAGAGGGGGACGCATATGGTCATTCACAGACCAGGAGAGAGGACAGAGCCTCACACACTGAGACCCTTGTGGGAATGTCCCAAAAGCTCAGGAAGCACCCCAAAACCAGGCTCAGGTTGGAAAATGAGCAAGCAGAAAAAACAAGAGGAAGACCATTGAGAAATATTTTGCAAATGAACCCAAGAAGAATCAAAACACTCAGTCTGAAGATGAGGAAGCACAAGCTCCTGCATCTAAAGACTCCAAGAAAAACAGAAATTGGGCTCAGGCTATGACAGAGCTCAAAAAAGACTTTGAAAATCAAATGAGGGAGTTAGAAGAAAAACTGGGAAAAGAAAGGAGAGAGATGCAAAAAAAAAAAAACATGAAAATGAAGTCAGCAGCCTAGTCAAGGAAATCAAAAAAAAATGCTGAAGAAAACAGCATGCTAAAAATTAGCTTAGGTCAAATGGATAAAACAGTTCAAAAAGTTATGGAGGAGAAGAATGCTTTAAAAAGCAAAATTGGCCAGATGGAAAAAGAGATAAGAAAACTCTCTAAGGAGAACAAATCCTTCAGACAAAGAATGGAACTCAGGGAGATTGATGAATTTACGAGAAACCAGGATTCATTACTTCAAAACCAAAAAAAATGAAAAAATTAGAAGAAAATGTGAACCATCTCATTGAAAAAACAACTGATATGGAAAACAGACTTAGGAAAGATAATTTAAAAATTATTGGAATACGTGAAAGTCATGACCAGGAAAAGAGCCTTGACATCATTTTCAAAGAATTACTACAGGAAAATTGCCCTGATATTCTAGAAGCAGAGGGCAAAATAGAAATGGAGAGAATCCACCGATCCCCCAGAGAAAGAGATCCCAAAAAACCAACCCCTAGGAATATTATAGCCAAGTTCCAGAACTCCCAAGTCAAAGAGAAAATATTACAAGCAGCCAGAAGGGCACAATTCAAATACTGCGGAGCTGTGATCAGGATCTCATAGGACTTAGCAGCAACTACAATTGGAAGCTCGCAGGGCTTGGAATATAATATACCGGAAGGCAAAAGAGCTTAGAATGCAACCAAGAATCAACTACCCAGCAAAACTGAATGTCCTCTTCCAGGGAAAAAGATGGACTTTCAATGAACCAGGGGAATTTCAAATGTTCCTGTTGGAATGGCCTGAGCTGAACAGAAGGTTTGATCTTCAGATACAGGACTCAGGTGAAGCATGGAGATTGGAGGAGAGGGGGGGAAATATGAGGGACTTAATGATGATGAACCACATGTATTCCTTTATAGAAAAATGACACTGACAATACTCATATGAACCTTCTCAGCTAATAGAGCAGGTAGAGGGAGCTTTTATAGATGAAGCACAGGAGAAAGCTGAATTCGAAGATAAAATATAGTGTAAAAATGGAGTCAATAGAAAAAAGGGAAATGTGATGGGAGAAAGAAAAAGGAGAGGGGGGAATAGGCCAAGATATCTCATATAATAAGTTTTTTTCTTTATTACAATGAGCTATTGCAATGATATGGAAGGGGGAAGGCAAGGGGGAATGAGGGAATCTTCACTCTCATCAGAGGTGGCTAGGAGAGGAAACAGCATATATATACTCAATGGGGTATAGGCGTCTGGATTAAGAAGGAGGGGGGGGAGACAGGGGGAAGGGGGGATGTGAGTGATGGAGGAGAGAATGGACCATGGGGGGAGAGTGGTCAGTTATAACACATTTTCTTTTTTACTTCTTCAAGGGGCTGGGATTGGAAGGCCTGTCTAGGACCATAGGGCTTGAGTAGATGCTGGGCCTAAGGGGTGGTATGGGGGCTCAGGGCTTCTTGGCCCCAGGACCAGGGATCTGTCTGCTGCGCCACTCAGCCACCCTACAGCAGAGTCAGAGTGAAAGGAGAGAGAAAATATAGTACATGGTAGTGGAGAAATACAAAAGGAGGGAGTTGCGATCAGCAATGGCAATGTTGGAAAAATATGGAAGTAACTTTTATGATGGACTTACCATAAAGAATGTGATCCACCCGTGACAGAGTTGTTGGTGTTGGAACAATGACTGAAGCACATTTATTATTATTATTATTTGGGGGGGTGCAGGGCAAATGGGGCTAGGTTGCCTGCCTGGAGCTGCATAGCAGGGTGATCTTTGGGCGTCTGAGGCCAGATTCAGACCCAGGTGCTCCTGGCTCAAGGGCCAATGCTCTGTCCACCACCTAGTCACCCCTACTATTATTACTATTTTATTTTATTTTAGGTCTTTTTTTTTCTTTTTTTTTTTTTTTGGTTTTTTCAGGGCATTGGGGTTGGGGTAGCTTGCATGCCACACAGCTGGGTGATTGTTGGGTGTATGGGGCCGGATATGGGCTCAGGTGCTCCTGGCTCCAGGGCTGGAGCTCCATCCATTGCTCCACCTGGCAATACCTACAATTATTACTATTATTTTTTTAATTTTAATTTTTTTCTCTCCCCTTTACTTTATCACTCAAGCAAGTCTATATTTTGGGGGGGAGGGGGTATTCTGTTTACTCTTAAACAAGAATATTTTATTAATGTATAAAAAAAGCATTTGTACAAAAAGAATAAATAAATATAAAAAACTACTATTGCATGTAGTTGGAAAAATGAAATATTTAATGCATGCAAAAAAAAGAAATTTTGGTCAGTGAGGATAAAAGGCTTGTATAAGTGAGAGTATTGAGAAGTTTGAATTGCATTGTTAAAGATAAGAATTTGCAAACTTTTGAGGCTTTGAAAAGAAAATTATTTAAAGCTAATTTGAATATGACTTATAGAATTTAAGAGAAGTATAAAGAAAATCCTGTAGTTATAGGAAGGGATTTTTTTTAGCAACAATTGGTCTTAAGAATTCTTTGTCTTTTAGGGGCAGCTAGTGGCACAGTGGATAGAGCACCAGCCCTGGAGTCAGGAGTACCTGAGTTCAAATCCAGCCTCAGACACTTAATAATTACCTAGCTGTATGGCCTTGGGCAAGCCACTTAACCCCATTGCCGTGCAAAAACTAGAAAAAAAAAGAATTCTTTGTATTTTAAAGTTTTAGGGAACAAAGAAAACATACATGTAATTGAAATATTCTGTGTACATTTAGTACGCTTTATATGAGAACAATTTAAGCTATACTTTTGAGATTTTAAAATAGTGAAAGGCTTTTTTTTCACCTCATGTTTATAAAAGGGAATATCTATATGTAAGATCAATGTAGCTTATTTATTATCTGTAATTTTTATATTATTTTATAATCTGTTATTACATATATATGTAAATATAACTGGCATGGGTAAAAAGTGTATATTGGGCTTTTGAAATTATCATATGTATAAGACTAAATTCATGGAGAATCTTATTTTCTTTGTTTTGAAAATAGAAGTGTATTTGGAAGAAGAGATAAAATAAGCTTATAAAGCAAAAATTCAGAAGACGTTTATGTGTAAAAGATACTTAATTATAAGGCTAGCTTTAAGAAAATGAGATGTCAGCATGAAAATCTTATGTTTCGTGTAGGTTAAAATATATCTTAACTGCAAGATACCCATTCCAATAATGTTGAATAAATGTGAGGGGCTTTGGAAAATGATTAGGAAATTAAAAATTATGTAACCCTAATTAGATGACTTATCAATAAGTAACATTGAAGGGTGTTATCAAACATATAATCTACTTTTGGAAATATAAACTATTTTACTTGTAATGATGTCAAAGCTGAAATTAATGATTGATTGTGTTAATGAGGGAAATTATCAAAGGTCATGGCCCTCTGGGTTCCCTGAAATTTTAAATGATGTGTTGGACCTTGCTCTAGATCTTTAGGTCCAGGTATAACTGTAATAATGGAAACATTATTTTGTGAAATCTAGTTCTTAATGTGTTACACTTATTACTGTTTTGTTAAATTTAGAAATCTCAGCCCCTGAATTTCCAAACCCCATCCCCCCACCCATCTGTCCCCCCTTGGAAGATTCCTTCACTAGATCAAAAGAGGGGAATACAAGCGCAGGGAGGGTAATGAACATTCCTAGATGGAAAAATGCTGTTCTGTCTCCCCTTTCCCCTAAACCAGCCTACTTCCCCCTCAGAAGATTCCTTCGTTGAATAAAAAGGGGGGAAAGAAGGCAGCAGGAAGATGGTGGACAATTGGCAGAAAAATTCTTCTCCCAGAAACAATAGAAAGAGAGACAGTAAAAAATGCCTGCACAAAACCACCAGCAGCACATTTTGAGTATCTCTCGGTTTTTGTTGACACAATTTTAGGGTGGGTAGAAGCGAACGAAACAGCCTTGGAAGTAGTTTAAAAAATTCTGACTGAGCCCTGTCCCAATTTGGCCTCCTGCTAGGAATCAGGTCAGACAGTGGCCCTGCCTTTTCAGCTAAAATCTCTCAAGCAATACTCCAGATACTGGGACAACTTGACTGCTTATTGAATGTTTAGAAAGTAACCCTATTTAATATATTCTGATGAGAGGGACAGTCAGAGTAGATATATGTGATATATGTGTAAGGAGGGGAGCTGATTGATTATGACCCCCCCAATCTAGATTGTGAAGTGGATTCACTTGGAGATCTAATTAGGTAAAACAACTATTTTAGATCACAGGACTTTTAATCAATTTTCTTTTTATATCAGATACCAGGATGGTCAGAAAGGGAAATGCTATTGGGTAAATGTCATGTTCTTGTAGCCAAGGAAACCAAGATGTCAGGTGAAAGGGATGTGTAGCCAAAGGGCACTTTCTCAGTATGACCTGAGTTTGGACATTTTTGACTTGATTTCCCCAAAATGACATTTGGATAATGTCTCACCTGAAAAAATAAATCTGGCCTAAGGTATTTGACTACCCACATGACCTCTGCCTGGTCACTGATATTCAATACTTATATCTATAAGGGAATTTTCCCTTGATGTCCTGGATCTTTACAACTGCTTAGCAAACCAGAAAACTAAGTTTTAAGTGAATTGGATCTAATAGCCAGAGATAGGTTAGGTGTGTTATGTATGAGCTAACACATCTGCTAACAGCTACATGTTAAGATAGGAATTAAGTTTCTTTAATTTTATTTAGATAAGAAGAAGGGGAAATTCTTAGGATAATTAGTTTTAAGGCCTAGCTTAAGGAAAGGAATGTGAGTCATATAAGTATATCAGGAAAAGGAAAATCTATGGTACATTTGGGAATATTTTGGAAAAAAAAACCATTTGGTTAAGGATGTTTGAGCCATTATTGTAATAAGACCAAAGGTTAAGATTGTTTTATTTTTAAACTATATGCTGGGTACTCTTTGAATTAAGATGATTGTTGAATGTATATGTTATAAGCTAAACTCAGTATGATAATTTTCATTGGGAGTTTGCTCATATAGTAAAACACTAATGAAAGTTTATTGTGTTAAGTTGAAGTATTGCATCAATATGGCAATAAGGCAAAATGTAAATTGTAATAAACTTCAAAATCTCATTGTCTTGTGATGAAAACATGTGTTTTGATCTGAGAAAAATGTTAAACAGATTCTTTACCAGAAGACAAAGTCTCAGCTAATCACCTGAGCTGGAGAGGACTTTTTGGAACAGATTCAGAAGATGTGGGTGGGCATCCAATGACTCCAGGAGAGAAGAGAAGAGAGGAGAGACACTGGACCAGTTTATCTCTACCATTTCTTGCCTATGTATAGTTAGGGGATCTGTTTTTGTAACCTCCCCTTGATTCTGTAAGTGTGACACCCCTATTTATGCCCTTCTCCTTAAAAGGAGATGCAGAGTGGAGATGTTCTCCGTAGAAAAGGAGGGAGATTATTGGGTGGTATGAGTCTGTATATCCTATCTAAGAAGAGTCAGTCTTAACTCTGATTTAGCTGGCCTGTACAACTTAAAGAGATAGGTCGACTGAGAGACTCATGTGAGTTGTAATGATGATACCTGGATCCTTTGTAAAGATTCTTGTAGTTCATGCTTACCCAGGTTATGAAGATGATAACTAAAGGGTTTGAGTTATTTTGAAAAAAAGTGGGGAATGAAGTACAACAATATTCATGTAAAAGGGATCCTTGAGGGGGCAGCTAGGTGGTATAATGGATAAAGCACCAGCTTTGGAGTCAGGAGTACCTGGGTTCAAATCTGGTCTCAGACACTTAATAATTACCTAGCTGTGTGGCCTTGGGCAAGCCACTTAACCCCATTTACCTTGAAAAAATCTAAAAAAAAGGGGGGGATCCTTGAAATTTTTTGACTAGGCACCTTTAGATCCAGAAACATACTGATAAGTCACAGATGTGGGTTGGGGGGGGGGGGTCACAAAACCTATCTTGGATTTAAGAAATATTCTTGTTTAACTGATCCTTTTGCTGTACCTACAGATTCCTGAATCCCCACAAGACTATTTCCCCTTTCCCCAGATGTAACTGGACCTATAGAATATCACATTCTACATGTCCTAAGCCTATAAGAGGCCTGGGAGTACAGGGTTCTTTCTATAATAGTAATTATCTGTCCAAAGAGGAAAACATCTAACTGCTATCTCTGCTTCTGTATCCTGCTTGCTCACAATACTCCCCCCCAAAAAATACATTAAAATCTTGTTCTCTGGACACTCAGTGCTATGTGCTTTGAGAA
This sequence comes from Macrotis lagotis, assembly GCF_037893015.1. Lineage (NCBI taxonomy): Eukaryota > Metazoa > Chordata > Mammalia > Peramelemorphia > Peramelidae > Macrotis > Macrotis lagotis. Next base: position 790,674,908 of record NC_133658.1, read on the forward strand.
GATATCCCCACATAGTAATTGGTAATAAAATGTACTCCCCAAAATTCATAGCTTGGTCTCCATCTCACTTCTTTGGGTTCAGCAATTGAACCACGAAGCTTCCCAATCAATAACCTATTGATAAACATAGTCATTGCCCAACCCCCCTCCCCAAACCAGGAAGAAGGCATGGGGGTCCCTTTATTTCAAGAATAAGTTTTTGGAGCAAATTCTGCATTCCATATGAGACATAAACTTGAGTTTCGAAGTTCCAAAAAGGAAGATTTCCCTTCTCCCTCCTCCTCCCTCTGCAGAGGGAGGGGCAGAGAATGAGAGAGAACATTTGAAACCACTCAAGATGTTGACAGTACAATCTGGAGTTGTTGCCCCTGGTGAACAGCATTCAACACCATTACAGAGAGTGAAATTCATCATGGGTCAAAGTCCAAGTCAGAGTCTGCATCAGGATCTTCATCAGGGTCTGCATCAACAATGAAAAGTCTCTGAAGTTGATGGTAGATTTAGGAGTTTGGATCGAGCTTAACATGCATAGCGCAGGGGCGGCTAGGTGGCATAGTGGATAAAGCACCCATCCTGGAGTCAGGAGTACCTTGAGTTCAAATCCGGTCTCAGACATTTAATAATTACATAGCTGTGTGACCTTGGGCAAGCCACTTAACCCCGTTTGCCTTGCAAAAACCTAAAAAAAAAATATGCATAGTGCAGTCAGGCCCGCAGTTGCAGACAAAAGGAGCAGCAAGCAGGTCCTCCACATTCCATTTATGGTGCTGGTATGGACTCCTGCTGAAGAAGAAACTGTCCCCTGTCTCAGAGATTCTACTTCCAGCTGGCTCCTCAAAGCTAAATACTTAATTATTTCTTCTCACTTTTGCTTTCCTTAATGCTGAATACGTGTTTGTCTTCTCACTTTCACTTTATACCTCTTTGTTTAAAATCAGACTCTGGTAACATCAACCTGTTACTTTCTCCAGAGTCCTCTGCTCTGGGATGTCACCTGGTTCTCTTGTTTGTATCTGATGTATCTGATGTATCTGATGTATCCTTATTCCGAACTTCACTCAGATATCTCCACCTTCTTGTCCCTGTTTGGGCCAATATGTTGAGTTCCTTTTCTAGACTCCCTCAATCTTCCCAGGAGAATGTTGGAGGGGTGGCAGACAAGGAAGACAAGTTTCTCCCTCTGCACCAAGGTCGCCCAGGTCTTGAACCAAATACCAGTGCTTAAATACCTCTCCAGTCTCTAATCCACTCCCACTCCCATGACACTTATTAAGATAAGACTCTGATGCTCAAGTACACCAGGTGATGATAGTTTACAATGCTCCCATACACAACAGTCCCTAACACTTTCCTCTCTGTAAACAAAGCAAGTCTAACCCCTCCTTCACATGACAATCCTTATAAGGACTTGAAAATAGCTATCACAAACCTTCTTTCTCCCTGCCAAACATTCTTTACTCCAATTTAAACAAGCCTAGTTCATTCAACCAATTATCATATGATCTAGCCTTTGGGCTTTCACAAGCCTAGTTTCTCTACACACTTATGGACATCCATCTTAAACTGTGGCATCCAGAGCTAATGGCAATATTCCATATGTAGTCTAACCAAGGAAAAGCACAATGGGACTATAACTTCCTTACTGGATGTCATGTCTCTCTTAAAGAAATCCAGGTTTGCATTCACTTATTTGGCTTCCACATCACACTGCCGACATTTTGAGCTTGAAGTCCACTAGGTTTCAGAATAGGTTTCAGAAAACTTACTGTAGACTTCCGACCAAGATGGCGGAAAGAAGACAGGCACAGTTCTAAAGTCTCCTGATCTCTTCCCCATCTATCACATGAAACAAACCTCTTAAAAGAAAGCAGAAACCAGGAAACCCAGAAAGAAAAGCCAGGAGAGGAAGATCTACCTCAGGATTTGTCTCCCGCAGCAGCCTTGGCTGAGTACCGGCAGGTGTGTCTGGGCTCCGAGGGAGACGAAGCCTGGGATCAGCCAGATTAACAGCTGAATTGGAACCAGGAGTCTGAGGGCCTGAGAGCAGGACCTGCTGGATCAGCGGTGGGACTGGATGAAAGGGGCTTGGGTCCGCGGGGAAGCAGAGGCGCTGGTGTTGGTGCTGTCCCCCTGGAGCTTGGGGACCAGGCTGGGGGAAGAGTTCTGGTGCAGGAGAACGGCAGAAACCATCCCTAGGCTTCTCGGGTCTGAGAAACTCTGAGGGCACATCTCCATTGCACAGAGGCCTCTCCTCAAATAAAGGCAAATTACTTCTGCCTCAGGCCCAGGTGTGTGAGCAGAAGAACCAGCCCAGCTGAGGAATCACCTCAGGCCAGGGTAAAGCCCACCATTGATTGAAGGCAAAAGAATTCAATAGTTCCAATTCCTGCCTTTGGGCAAAGGAAGAAGGCCTCCCAACCAAGGTCACAGACACTCCAGAGAGGGCAACCAGCACCTCCTACTGGCCAGCCAGAGAAACTGCACTCAGTAAAGCCTTCAGTGATCTCAAGCCCAGGTGAACCAGCCCCACCCCCCAACTCAAGGTCTTAGCACAATGAAGAAGGGTCAGCGGAAAGGTGGATCCATGGAAAAATTCCTGGAAGGGAAAGACCCCAACTCAGAGAGACCTGGAACCTCTGAGGAGAATACAATCTGGTCTCCAGCACAGAAAGACTTCCTTGAAGAAATAAGGAAGGAGCTTAAAAATTTGGGAGAGACAATTAATACCTTAGAAAGTACAATTGGACAAACACAAAAGGAGAATAAATCTCTCAGATCATCAATTGGACAATTACAAAATGAGAATAATTCTCTAAGATCCTCAAATGAGCAAATACAAAAAGAAATTCTCTCAAAACCTCAATTGGTCAAATGGAAAACTCTTTCAAAAGTAGAATTGACCAATTGGAAAAGGAGTTGCAAAAGGTTAATGAAGAAAACTCCTCCCCCCAAAAAATAATGGAGTCTACAGAAACTAATGACTTCATGAGATAGCAAGAGTCAGTTAAACAAAATCAAAAAATAGAAAAAATAGAAGCAAATGTAAAATACCTCATCAACAAAACCACTGACTTTGAGAATAGATCAAGAGGGGAAACCTGAAAATTATAGGACTTCCTGAAAACATTGAAGAGAAAAAAAACCTGGACTTAATATTACAGGATCTAGTGATGGAAAACTGCCCTGATATCATGGAATCAGAGGGCAAAGTAGTTATTGAAAGAGTACATTGATCCCCACCAGAAAAAGATCCTAAAATGAAAACACCAAGGAATGTTGTGGCCAAACTCCAGAACTATCAGATAAAAGAGAAAATCCTGCAAGCAGCCAGAAAGAAACAATTTAAATATCAAGGAGGCACAGTAAGGATCACGCAGGACCTGGCTGCATCAACTTTAAGGGATCAAAGGGCCTGGAACAAAATATTTCGAAGAGCATGGGAGCCTGGAATGCAGCCAAGAATCTACTTTCCTGCAAAGTTGAGCCTTCTCTTCCAGGGAAAAAGATGGACATTTAACGAAATGGAAGAATTCCAAAAATTTCTGATGAAAAGACCAAAGATAAACAGAAAATTTGGACATCAAACAGGAGGTTCAAGAGACACATGAAAAGGTAAAAAAAGGGGGGGGGGCGATAAAAGGAAAAAAAATGCAATCCAGTAAGTTGAAACTGACTTTACCCCAGAATTGGGGGGAGGGGGGAAGAGACTCTCATAAATCCTGAGAAATGTAGCTCTAACAGAGAGAATATACCTAGCCAGAAATGATGGACATCCATGACCTATCCATGAGACTGCTATCTAATGGGATATAACTGGCTTTAATCCCACTTAGGAGAAAGACTCTAATAACCCTCAGGAATTTTGACTCTATTCAATAGAATATACTGAACTAGAAGGGACAGACACTCAGAATTTTCTATGACCTAGATGGAATGATCTAAAAAAATATACTACCTCCCTAAAAACGGGGGACAGGAAAGAGACGGGAGGAGGGAGGGGATTGAATGGAACAAATTTCATTACACTAAGAGGTACAAAAAACCTATGGTAATAGAGGGGAAGAAGGGAGCAGAGGAGAAACACATGAATCTTCTTCTCATCAGACTTGGCTAAAAGTCAACCTACACATACTCAGTTAACTTATAAAACATCTAAACTTTCAAGTATTAAAAGGGGAAAAGGGGAGGGGGGACGGAGAAAGGGAAGGGGAGTGGGGGAAATAAGGGGAAATAACAAAAGGAAGGGAAGGGAAAGGAAAAGGGAAAAAGGGAAAGGGGAAAGAAAGGGGAGGGTGTGATATAGGAGAGCAAACACACTGAAGGGGGTGATATTCAAAAACAAAATACTGGGGAATATGGATAAAAGGAGGGGTAAGGGGGAAAAATACAAACAGAGGGCAATAAAGAATTAGTAATCATAACCTTGAATGTGAATGGGATGAATTCTCCCTTAAAACGTAAGCAAATAGCAGAGTGCATTAAAAAACAGAATCCTACAATATGCTGCTTACAAGAAACTCATTTGAAGCAGAGAGATACATATAGAGTAAAGGTAAAAGGTTGGAGGAAAATATATTTTGCCTCAGCTGAAGTAAAAAAAAAGCAGGGGTAACAATCCTTATCTCAGACAAAGCAGCAGCAAAAATAGACAGTGTTAAAAGAGATAAGGAAGGAAACTTTATCCTCTTAAAAGGTACCATAGACAATAAAGTCATTTCAATATTGAATATATATGCACCCAGTGGGACAGCACCCAAATTCTTAGAGGAGAAGCTGAAAGAATTACAGGAAGACATAGACAGCAACCTCCCACTATCAGATCTAGATAAATCAAATCATAAAACAAACAAGAAAGAAATTAGGGAGGTAAATAGATTGTTAGAAAAATTAGATATGGTAGACTTATGGAGGAAACTGAATGGGAATAGAAAGGAATATACCTTTTTCTCAGCAGTACATGGAAATTATACAAAAATTGACCATGTACTAGGACATAAAAACCTAATGATCAACTGCAGAAAGGCAGAAATAGTGAATACATCTTTCTCAGATCACAATGCAATAAAAGTCATATGCAATACTGGGCCAAGGAGATAGAGACCCAGAACAAATTGGAAACTGAATAACCTCATTTTAAAAAATGAGTGGACCAAAAAACAAATTATAGAAAGAATTAACCATTTTATCCTAGATAATGATAATGATGAAACAACATACCAAAACCTATGGGATTGATTCAAAGCAACTCTCAGGGGATTTATTATAGCTCTAAATGCTTATATGAATAAATTGGAGAAAGAGGAAATCAATGAACTAAACATGCAACTAAAAAAATTAGAGAAAGAACAAATCAAAAATCCCCAAATACCAAATTAGAAATTCTAAAAATTAAAGGAGAAATTAATAAAATTGAAAGCAAAAAAACTATTGAATTAATAAATAAAACCAAAAGTTGGTATTATGAAAAAACCAATAAAATTGATAAACCTCTGGTCAATTTGATTAAAAAAAAGAAAGAAAACCAAATTGCTAGTATTATAGAAGAAAAAGGTCAACTCACCACCAATGAGGAGGAAATTAAAGTAATAATTTGAAATTATTTTGCCCAACTCTATGCCAATAAATTTGATAATCTAAGTGAAATGGATGAATATTTACAAAAATATAAGTTGCCCAGGTTAAATGAAGAAGAGATTAAATACCTAAACAACCCTATCTCAGAAAAAGAAATTCAACAAGCCATTATTGAACTCCTTAAAAAAAAATCTCCAGGGCCAGATGGATTCACAAGTGAATTCTACCAAACATTTAAGGAACAATTGGTTCCAATCCTATATAAACTCTTTGGAAAAATAGGGAAAGATGGAACTCTGCCTAACTCTTTCAATGAGACCAACATGGTCCTGTTACCTAAACCAGGAAGAGTTAAAACAGAGAAAGAAAATTATAGACCTATTTTCCTGATGAATATAGATGCAAAAATCCTAAATACAATCTTAATAAAATGACTGTAACAAGTCATCACTAGGATAATACATTATGATCAAGTAGGATTTATTCCAGGAATGCAGGGATGGTTCAATATTAGGAAAACTGTTAGTATACTCAATAATAACAACAGCAAACCTATCAGAAATTATATGATCAAATCAATAGATGCTGAAAAAGCTTTTGACAAAATACAGCATCCATTCCTATTAAAAACACTAGAGAGTGTAGGAATAAATGGACTGTTCCTTAAAATAATTAGCAGTATCTATCTGAAACCATCAACAAGCATTATATTCAATGGGGAGAGGCTAGAGGCATTCCCAATAAGATCAGGGGTCAAACAAGGGTACCAATTCTCACCACTACTATTCAATATTGTATTAGAAATGTTAGCATCAGCAATTAGAGAAGAAAAAGAAATTAAAGGAATTAGAATTGGGAAGGAAGAGACAAAACTCTCACTCTTCGCAGATGACATGATAGTCTACCTAGAGAATCCCAAGAAATCATCTAAAAAGCTACTGGAAATGATTAGAAATTTTAGCAAAGTTGCAGGTTATAAAATAAACCCTCATAAATCCTCAACTTTTCTATATATGTCTAGCAAGAAACAGCAGGAAGAGCTAGAAAGAGTTATCCCATTCAAAGTAACCTCAGACAGTGTAAAATATTTGGGAGTCTATTTGCCAAGACAGACTCAGAATCTTTTTGAAAACAATTATAAAACACTTCTCACACAAATTAAATCAGATTTAAATAACTGGGCAAATATCAACTGCTCATGGATAGGGAGAGCTAATATAATAAAAATGACAATTCTACCAAAACTAAACTATCTGTTTAGTTCCCTACCAATCAAAATTCCAAAAAATTACTTTAATGAGTTAGAAAAAAATTGTAAGTAAATTCATATGGAGATATAAAAAGTCAAGAATTGCCAGAATCTTAATGAAAAAAAAATGCAAACGAAGGTGGCTTAGCACTACCCGATCTAAAATTATATTATAAAGCATCAGTCATCAAAACTGTTTGGTATTGGCTAAGAAATAGAGTGGTGGATCAGTGGAATAGACTAGGTGTAAAAGCAGGAGAGGATTATAGTAATCTGCTGTTTGATAAACCCAAAGAGTCCAGCCATTGGGATAAAAACTCCCTCTTTGATAAAAACTGCTGGGATAATTGGAAGTTAGTATGGAAGAAACTTAGATTAGACCAACACCTCACACCCTTTACCAAGATAAGATCCAAATGGTTACAGGAGATAGACATAAAAAAAATACTATAAGCAAACTAGAAGATCAAGGACTAGTCCACCTGTCAGATCTATGGAAAGGGGAACAGTTTATAACTAGGGAAGAGTTGGAGAACATCACTAAAAACCAATTAGAAGATTTCGATTACATTAAATTAAAAAGCTTTTGCACAGATAAAACCAATGTAATCAAGATCAAAAGAAAAGTAGTAAATTGGGAAACAATCTTTACAACTAATTATTCTGACAAAGGACTCATTTCTAAAATATACAGAGAACTGAGTCATATTTTTAAAACAAAAAAACCATTCCCCAATTGACAAATAGTCAAAGGATATGCAAAGGCAATTTACAGATGAGGAGATCAAAGCAATCCATAGCCATATAAAAAAATGCTCTAAGTCATTAATTATTAGAGAAATGCAAATTAAAGCTTCTCTGAGGTACCACCTCACACCTCTCAGATTGGCCAATATGACCAGGAAGGATAATGATCATTGTTGGAAGGTATGTGGGAAATCTGGGACACTATTACACTGTTGGTGGAGCTGTGAACTCATTCAACCCTTCTGGAGAGCTATTTGGAACTATGCCCAAAGGGCAACAAAAATGTGCATGCCCTTTGACCCAGCAATACCACTACTGGGTCTATACCCTGAAGAGATGAGGAAAAAGGGTAAAAACATTACTTGTACAAAAATATTTGTAGCAGCCCCTGTTTGTGGTGGCAAAGAATTGGAAATCCAGTAAATGTCCTTCAATTAGGGAATGGCTTAGCAAACTGTGGTATATGTATGTCATGGAACACTACTGTTCTATTAGAAACCAGGAGGGATGAGATTTCAGGGAAGCCTGGAGGGATTTGCATGAACTGATGCTGAGTGAGATGAGCAGAACCAGAAAAACACTGTACACCCTAACAGCAACATGGGAGTGATGTTCAACCTTGAAGGACTTGCTCATTCCATCAGTGCAACAATTGGGAACAATTTTGGGCTGTCTGCAAAGAAGAGTACCATCTGTATCCAGATAAGGAGCTGTGGAGTTTGAACAAAGTACAAGGACTATCCCCTTTAATTTGGAAAAAAAAACAGATATCTTATTGTCTGATCTTGTTACCTCTTAGACTTCTTGTCTCTTCTTTAAAGATATGATTTCTCTCTCATCACACCCAAATTGGATCAAGGTAAAACATGGAAACAAAGTAAAGACTGACAGAGTGCTATCTGTGGGGTGGGGGTGGGGAGGGAAGCAATATTGGGGGAAAATTGTAAAATTCAAATAATATCTTTAATAAAAAAAGAAAATTTACTGTATAACTGTTCTTCCTCATTTTATAATTGTGAATTTGATTTACCCAAGTGTAAGATATATCAGTTTTTCCTTTTACCTTTCATCTTGTTAAGATGCAGTCACCTATACTTCTGTCAAAAATCTTTCTGGATCTTTATGCTGTCATTTAATGTATTAGCTATCTCTCTCCCAACAGTGTAGTATCTGAAGATTTGATGAGCATGATATCTATACTTTATCCAACTCATTGATAAAAATGTTGAACAGCACAGGGTCAATCACAGACCCCCAATGCACTACACTGAAGATCTCCTATCATACTGATAGTGAGCCATTAAGAACTACTCTTCCAGTCAGTTCTGAACCCATCTAGTCATACTGTCATACAGTCCACATATTTCTATCTTCTTCATAAAATGAACATCAAATGCTTTAACAAAACCTTTTTCCAAAATCTGGTTAAATTATATCTATGCCATTCCTTTCATCTACAAATTTAATAGTCCCAGTCAAAAATGTAAATGAGATTCGTCTAGAAAGACCTGGTAAAGCCATTCTAACTCTGTAATTATTGCTTTTTCTAAGTAGATGTTTTGAGCAACTACTTCTTTGATGATCTGTTATAGAGCTTTCCCAGGAACCAGAGTTAAGGTCACTGGTCTGCCATTTGCTAGTTCTCTCCATGTCTTGAAGATAAGAATACACGTTCTCCAATTCTATGTTACTTTTCCCATTGTTCATGTCTTTTCAAGTTCACTGACAATGTTCAGCAATCACATATGCTAGAACTTTCAGGATTTAACAACAAAGTTCAACTGGGCATTCATCATGTTAGTTCCTCACTTACTACTTCTCTACTTCTTACTTCTCTGCATCTACAGATCATGCTACCTCCACCCAGTCATCTTCTCCCCCTTTGGAAACTCAGACTCTGCTCCTAAAACCTCCTTGGGCTTTTGGTGGTCTTTCATTGTCTTGTCTAGGTTCAGGCTTTCATCTCACTATTCAGTCATCTCCAAGCCATTCCATGTCCTCATATACCCCCTACTCCCTCCACCACTCCTTTTAATACTCCTTTAAATGAGGCTCCTATTAGCAGACAAGCACTTCGTGGAGAGGGACTATCTTGTTTGTTTTTTCTTTGTATGCCCAGCACTTAGCACATTATGAGTACATAGAAAGTGTCAATAAATGTTTTATTTATACATGTTTATCTTTCATGTGTTCAAGTTTTTAGTTTATCATTAAAAACCTTGAAAACAATAAAAACATTTGAACTTTTAAAATATCAGTCATTTTCTAAAATAGGAATAATAATAATAGCTAATTCATATATATATATATATGTTTACACATAGTGTTTTAAGGTTTGCACAGCACTTTCTTCATCATCTATTAGATTCTCACAAGCACTCTGGGAGATATGTTACTGTCATCATTCATGATTTCAGATGAGATTAAATTACTCGCCCAAGGTCATCTAGTTAATAAATATCTGTTAGGATTTGGACTGAGTTCTTCCTGACCTCAAGTCCATTACTCTATGCATTATGCTACACCAAAATGATAAGAAATGGAGATGACTTATCTATTTATACACAAACACACAACACATACACACATTCTTCTAAAAATGACCTAGAGATATTGTAAGAAACAAGATGGAAGAATGGATCATTGAACTTGGAGAGAGCAAATATTGGGTTCAAGTCTACTTAACAGATCTTTGGCCAAATAAGTTAGTTGATATTGAATTCAGAGAAATGCTGGTTTTTGAGGAAAAGAACCAAGAAGGATTTATCTTCTCAAAGAGCAAGACAAGGCCTCAAAGATCATTTAGTTTAACATTCCATCCTCCTTCAGCTTTTGAAAAAACAGACAAGTTAAATGACTTGTCCAAAGTCACTAGGTCTAACGACTTCTAGGTTAGCATTCTTTCCACTATAGTTCATTTTCTACCTCATTCTCTGAGCAGTACTTGACCTGAGCTTATCATAGAGTCAAGTAAATGATATAATTCTCAGAGGTGACCTTTGGGAACAGACATGCTATTGAAATTCAAAGAATAGTGCTTAAGATCCCACTCCTAGGATCAGGCCTGCACAACAAATCGTTCCCCCACTCATGGCCCTTTATCATTACCACCATCACCACCACCACCACATACACACACACACACACACACACACACACACACACACACACAATCTCCTCTCAGTCACCCCACAGCAACTCCTTTCCAAGATGGCTTTTAATGTTCAGGGGAAAGAATGCCAATAAGCATGTTTATACTTACAATTAAGCAATCTATACAGAAAAATTAATTCTATGGACAATTAGAACTGACACCTGCTTTAAATAATTAAAATAATTTCCAGAATGTTTAAGCAAATCACAGTTCAATTTCCAAAACACAAGGGGCAGGGATCTAGGTTTTTAAGAAAAAGTGAAAAAACAGAAAGGGGACATGACACAAAAGGAGATAAATGAATGGCCTATGGAGGCTCTCAGAGATAGCAGTCAGAAGGTAAAGATTACAGTTTGTTAAGAGAAAGTTATCTCTCAGGGAAGCCTGGAGGGATTTGCATGAAAAACATTGTATATACTAACAGCAACATGGGGGTGATGTTCAACCCTGAAGGACTTGCTCATTCCATCAGTGCAACAATCAGGAACAATTTTGGGCTGTCTGCAAAGGAGAGTGCCATCTGTATCCAGATAAAGAGCCGTGGAGTTTGAACAAAATTCAAGGACTATTTCCTTTAATTTTGAAAAAAAAAAGCAGACATCTTATTGTCTGATCTTGTTACCTCTTAGACTTCTTGTCTCTTCCTTAAGGATATGATTTCTCTCTCATCACACTCAATATGGATCAATGTACAACATGGAAACAAAGTAAAGACTGACAGAGTGCTTTCCGTGGGGGGGTAAGATGGGGGGGGGGAATTGTAAAACTCAAATAATATCTTTAATAAAAAAATTTTAAAAAAGAGAAAGTTATCTCATCTCTTCCCCTATCTCAGGAAGTTTGGTCTCAGTCAGTAGTTGAGAGGAGAGGCAAAAATGGGAATAATGGGGGAAAGAAGCACACATCAACCTCCACCAGGGTCTTTGGAGATTTATTGAGTCAATAACATATTTTTGGTCCCCTATCACTTCTGAGATCAGGAGCCCTCTCAATCTATTGATTGCTAAGCATTTATAAAAGGTCTACACAAAAATGAAATAGTTCCTACCCTCAAGGAGCTTACAGAAGAGACAACAAGTATATACAGAATAAATATAAAGAGAATAAATACTAGTTAAAAGCAAAACATTTAGGGAAGAAGGTACTGACAGCTGAAATCATTCATATCTGGCCACTGGACCCAGATGGCTCTGGAGAAGAAAGTGAGACTGATGACTTAGCACAGCACTCCCTCACTCAAATCCACTTCATGTGCTTGTCAAGGCATCACTTCCCGGATGTCATGGTCTTCTTTGAGAATAAAAGACAAATAACATACTGGCGGTTGGGAGACCTTAAAGCCTTTGTAGACATAAAGGAAGAATTCCTTCCAGGCACAAGGGACATCCAGTGTGAAGGCATACTGAAAGGTGGAGTTTCATGTCTGAAGGACAGAGAAACATCCAATTTAGTTGTATTGTAGAGTATATAATCCTCTATCAAAGGAAGAGAGAAGGCAGAGACTTTGACCCAAACTAGAACACTGATCCTGGAGTCAGGAAGACCTAAGTTCAAATCCTACTTGAGACACTTACTAGCTGCATGTCCCTGGACAAGTCACTTCACCTGTTTGCATCAGTTTCCTAATCTGTAAAATGAGCCAGAGAAGAAAATAGCAGACCACTCCATTATCTTTCCTAAGGAAAACACAAAGGGGATCACGAAGAGTTGAACATGAATGAAACAAGTGAACAATGACAATGTAGGTTGAGTAAAGAGGAGTTGAGGATAACACTGGGGCAGCTAGGTGGCCCTGAAGTCAGGAGGACCTGAGTTCGAATCTGACCTAAGACACTTAAAAATTACCTAGCTATGTGACCAGGGGCAAGTCACTTAACCCCACTGCCTTGCAAAAACAAAAACAAAAGCAAAAAAAGAATGCTGAAGATAACACCAAAGTTACAAATTTTGGATACTGGAAATTCTTTAGCAAAAATAGGAAAGTTTGGAAGAGGGGTAAATCTGGGGGAGGAGAGGAAGGGGAAGAGGATGAATTTTGCACTCTGAGTTTGAGATCTCTTCAGGACATCCAGTTGAAATGTCTATGAGGCAGCTGGAGAAAAACTGAAGCTCAGGGAAGATACTGGACCTGAATATATAAGCTGTGAGCCATCAGCATAAAAATAATAATTAAACCCTTATGAATTGATGAGAAGAGATATGGATCCAGGATAGCACTTTGGACAACTCTCACAAAGAGAGGGTACAATAAGGAGGATGAGCCCATAGTAAACACTGAGGACAGGTCAGACAGTTAAGAAGGTCAGACAGACAAGAGGAAGCAATGTCATAAAAATCCACAGAGTATTCAAGAGGAGAGAGTGTCAGATTCAATAGAGAGGTAGAGAACATGAAGGCTGAGAAAACTTAACAGTTGTTGGCAACTTTATAGAGAATAGTTTCAGCTGAGAGATGAAGCCAGGAAAATCGGAAGTCAGATTACAAAACATTGAGGAGAAGAATGAAGAGGAATCCCACTATGCATTCTCATTCTTATTTTCATATTTAATAAGGTATTTATTAATATTGGCTATAAATGAATCCAAAAGCATAACAAGGACTGGCTGACAAGGCTTTACTCTAGAAGGGTGGAATTTGCTCAACAACTGAAATTTGTCCCAGGACCAGAAATATAGAATAGCTACATACACGAAGAAAGAGCCAAGTAGAGCAATGGACCAGTGGAATTGGTGACCAATTCTAAGAGTTCTAAGGGGGAAAGTATTCAACTGAATTACAAGAATCCTATCAAAAGGAGCTGAATACCAGAGTTGGAAAGGAAGACCCTAGCCATGACCCACTGAGCCCCACCCCATATTATTATCTACAGTAATAGACCTTCAGTAGCCCCCTCAAAATGTTTCTCATTGGCTAGAGAGAGCAGCACAGCATCCAGTCATTTCAGGTGGCAAGTGCATCCCCTCCCTACAGCTGATTCCTAGATAGGAGGTCCTTCAAGCTAGACAAGGTGAGAGAAGATAGACAGCTCCTAAGCCCATATTGAAGAGTTTACCTTTTTTTTAAAACAATGATTCTGCCTATCTGATGCTCTGGACCACCCCCCCCAATTTTTCCGAAACTTTTAAATTTTCCCAAAATTGGAAGAGAGGAGTAGAGAGAAATGGGTGATAAGCCTGGGGGTCAGAGAGCTGCTTGGAAGCTCTAAGGCAGAGTAAGGAATCTTTTTTGTCTTCAAGGGTCATTTGGATATTTATAACATCATGAGGGCCAAAGAAATATCCACCTGCCATATTTGAAAGCTATTAGGTTTATTGAATTTTGAGTCCCACTTGCAGTTGCCTTGGCAGTACTAGACCAAATGATTTCATGGGCCTTGTACATCCCCGGTCTGATGTTTCTCACCTCTGCTCTAAGGAATATCTCCCTCTTAATTCTTCCAGAAGTGTCAGTGCCCCCAATGTCCTTAGTCTTTTCCCCAAAGAGAGGCAAAATTAAATACCCTGGTTGAAAAACAAGATCTGGGAGTTAGTACTGTGTTCTAATTCCTGCTCTGATCCTAAAAGTGGGTCTCTCTTTCCTCTATAAAATAATAAGATTGGACAAAGCAGCCTTTTATGTACCTAAAGATTTAGTTTCAATCAATTCATCTTCCATTTCTTATACATTTCAGCACCTAGGTGGTGCAGTAGATAGAGCTCTGGGGCTGGAATCAGGAAGAATTGAGTTCAAATTCTACTTTAGACATTAACTCTATAGCCCTGGGTAAGTCACTTAACTATTATTTGCTTCAGTTTCCTATCTTTAAAATGAGGATAATAATAGTACCTATCTCCCAGTGTTGTTGCGAGGATAAAATAAGAAAATATTCAAAAAGCCTTTGTAAACTTTAAATCTCCAAACAAATGAGAATCATTATTATTCTGAGACCTTAGACTAATCATTTCCCTTCTTTGAGCCCTTAGTTTCCTTCTCTGTGAAATTAAGGGCTAAATGGACTATCAAGGGTTTTTTTTTAATTTTTGGAAATCTGAATAAATCAAAGGACCCCTTATATTTGTTGCCTATATTCATAATTGAAGAAAATGCTAAATTACATTTAAAGATTAGTGAAAACAAAAATGCAATTTTTTCATCCAAGTTCATGGACCCCTGAAATTTATTCACAAAACACTCCCCACCAAGGTTTTAAACTTATGAGAATTCCTAAGGTCCCATCCAGCTCTAACATAATGCTGTGAAGATTGGGTTCTTTTTGGAGGGAGGGATTGGTTTCAAACTTTCTTTCAGTCCCCCACCTCCAAAGTATCTTCTACTGTAGTGAGTTTGTAACATTCCACCCTTATCCCCTCCCATCAGTCTTCTAACAAATATGAGAAAAAATGAAGTTTAGCATCTATCAATAATAGTTGGTTATAATAGAAAGCTACCAAATGGTCTGATTGCTGGAATGAATAAGAACAACTTCCCTAGCAATTATGCCTCAAGCTGTTCTCTCCTCTCCTCCCCTCCCCTCCCCCCCCTCCCCTCCTCTCCCCCTCTTCTTCTCTCCTCTCTCTCCACTAGTCTGTTTTGGTGTCCATCATCATCATCATCCCTTCTAGCAGAGATTTTCAGACATTTACCTTTCCATGGTACATGACCCTAATGCAAAAAATGTTTCATTTGCAGGTTCTGATCCTTGCAAAATGTCAGCTAATACTTAAGGCATTGGCTGGTTGGCAGATGTTACTGAATAACCTTTTAAGCTGAACTCTCCTATGGGTATCTGTGAAACTCTTAATTCTTGTGTCTCTTGATGTTTGAATCTTTTGTCTGACCCTAGAACACAAATTTTTACCTGTGTCTTGAATTTTGTGATTTTATTAATGGATGCTTCTTTTTTGTTTTGGGGGGGGGGGGTTTGGTGTTTTTTGTTTCACAAGCCAATGGGGTTAAATGATTTGCCCAAGGACACATAACTAATTATTAAGTGTCTGAGGTCTGTATTTGAACTTAGGTCCTCCTGACTCCAGGGCCAGTGCTTTATCTATTGTGTCACCCAGCTTCCCTTTATACATGTTTCTAATCTAAAGCCTGCCTCTTGTCCTTGTGTCCACCATCCCTTGCATCCTTCAGCATGCCCTACCCAGCACTTTTAGCCACTCCCTGATTGGATACTTCCCCAGTCCTACACCTTAAGAACCCTTAGTCTCATGTTGTTTGTCCTTCATTCTCAAAAAAACTAATGACATCAGGTAAAGGGTGTCTTAATTTACAAGTGATTGGATTTAAGTGAGATGGGCTATGTAAAGTCATCAGTTTCACACTCTCTCCTCCAGAAAAGTCTCATAAGACTGCCTTAGAAGAAAGCATTGATAAATAAGAATAAATAAATAAACAAATAAACAAACAAACAAATAAATAAATAAATAAATGAGAAAGAAAAAAAGAATGAATTGATAAAGAAACTCCCTTCTGCTCAGAAAAGGAAACTGAGCACCAAAATTTCAGTCAGGGACACTACTCCTCAGATGTCTATAGAAATGCACCCATGTAAACATCTCAGAATGACTGCCTCCCCCATAGGAGACCTCAGGCTCCAAGGTTCTCTGTTCCTTAGGTAAAGTCACTTTCTACAATGAAGTGAGGCCCAGGAGAGTCCCTAACTGGAAAGCTTCCCACCTGGCCCTGTAGCCTGCTCCTGGTTCTTGGTTCCCTAGCATTAAGGCTTTGTCTTCTGGACAATGGTTTGTTTTTTCCTTCTGTACCTCTCCTGTGGGACAGCTCTCCTCAGAGTTGCTTAATCAGTAACTTAAAATGCATCACCCAGGTTCTATCCTGTGAAGAAGCCTCAGGGTACAGACTGCAGGCGGGAATAGGTAATTAGAAATCATTGGCTTTTTTCAGTTTGACAAATGACCACTTAGAAGGCCTTTTTACAATCATTTCCAGTGGGTCTTAGTTGAATTTTCATTTTTTTATAAAATGTATTAAGTGCCCATTCTGGGCAAAGCACTGGCTCAGTACAGATATAGAAATGTAAATAGGACACCACTCCTGTTCTCAAAAGACTTAGGGCTACTGGAGGAAGAAGGGCAGGTGCACAAATAACAAGACAGAGAGAGGTAAATGGGAAAGGACCTGGAAAATAAAGTTGAAAAGAGATTGATGACTTTTATCTGGGAATGAACTATGTGGGTCTTGAATGAGTCACTTAACTTTTCTGGGTTCCAATTCCTCATTTATAAAATGAGAGGCTTAGAACAGATGGCCTATAGAATATTATGATCTCATAGGCTGCCAAAAGAACCAGTGTGATCTCAGCTAGCAAAAAGTAAAACGTGGAAAGTAATCTGTCATAAAAAATAAGAAGTTTTGAGGTCAAATTCTTGACTACGCTTTTTTATTACCTACATGATCTTGGGCAAGACATTTAAATTCCCTGGGCCTTAGTTGCTTGATTTACGAGATTGGAGAGTGGAAAAATGTTCTACAAGGGCAGTATGATGTTATGTGCTCTAGTTTCATTCTCAGCAGACCTGGGTTGGAGTTTGAACTGGGATATTTTCTAACTGGATGACTGGATGAAAGTCACTTAGCTTCTCCAAATCTGTTTCTTTCTTTAGAAATGCAGTTCAAACAAGCATTTATCAAAACCCTACTATGTGCAGGGTAGAATGTAATATGGAATGCTCATCTGAATAAAAAGGAGCCACTTATTCTCAAACTGAGAGATAACATGTTAGAGAGAATGAATTTGTCCTTGGAATCAAACATTTGAGTTTGAGAGCAGCTTCTGACCTGTAATGGTTCTCTGACTCTGGGGAAATTCCTTCTCATTGTCCCCAGGAAACACTCTAAAGCTGACGAACTTTAAAACTACCAACTCAGGTATCAGAGAAGGTAGTTATCTGCCCTAGTAGAGGAAGTTCCTTTCTCTGGATAACACTGACTTGCTCATAAAAAAAATTCCTTCAGAATATTGTTGTGAGGAAATGATCTGAGTGAGCTCCTAGGAAGGGTGTGATTAGTAAATGTTTAAAAAATGATTCTTGGGAGTAAGGGGGCAGGGGAATGGTTATGATATGAGATACACTTTTAAGTTTAATCTCCAGTATTAACATTTTTCTCCATTACTTTAAGTCTAGACAATCAAGAAAACAATAAATTGTTGTGAGGATAAAGCACTGAATGGGTAGTAAGGAAAAGCTGAATTCCAACCCCTCTCAGACTCTAGTGAGCTTGAGTAAGTCCTCATAACTTGTAAAATCTGTAAAATGAGGATAGTTAATAGCAACCGACTTCTCAAAGTTGTTTTAAGAATCAGATGAGGTATAGAAAGTAAAGTTCTTTCTACACCATAAAGCATTAAAAAATGCTAGCCACTGACATTAATTTATTACTTCCAATCCCTAGTCCATGTCAAAGTTGTTTCTCTCAGTTCCTTCAATCACTGGAAAAACAGGAACCTTTCTCTCTGGGCTTGAAGAATAGCCCTCAGTTACAAATAAAAACTGTTCCCTTGCTGCCTCCTAAAACCCAGTTCAGTAGCAACTTTTTGCAGACAAAGTAACTTTGAATTAGTCTTTTCCTTGTGTAGGAACATTGTCCCAGTTGTAAGAGTTTTCAACCTTGAGTGTTTGGGGACCCTCTGGGGAGTTTGATGAAACCTATAGATTCCTCCTCAGAATCATATTTTTTAAATAAAATGAATAAGATTAAAAAAGGAACCAAATTATACTTAAATACTATTATCAAAGACTCTATCATTTGTCTTGCCTGTCTTATCTAATTTTTCCTTCTGTCTGAATCAATACTTCTTTTTCTTTATGAATGTCCATTCTTCCTAAAATTATACTCAGAATCATTAACAGACCCACTAATACCTAATTTGTAGATTCCATCTTCTTCCTCCTTTAGAAAATCAAGTCATTGCAGTCAAAAATAATTATTAAGAACCTATAATATTTCAGGCTCTACACTAAGCACTGGAGATACAAAGACAAAACTCCCTTCCCTCAAAAAGCTCCTAGCCTAATGGGGAAGATAATATGAAAACAATTATGTACAAACAAGCTACTCACAGCAAAAACTGGAGATAATCAACAAAGAAGGAGCCAGAAATAAAAGGAATCAGGGAAGGCTTACTGTAAAAGAATTTTACCTGAGCCTCAAAAGATGCCAGTGAAGGCATGGAGAAATTTTAGATTATTGTAAGGAGGAATATCCTAACAAACTGAGCTATCCACAAGTGGAATGATGTGAGTGAGCTCCTCTGAAGGGTGTGATTAGTAAATGTTTAAAAAAAGATTCTTGGGAGTAAGGGGGCAGGGGAATGGTTATGATATGAGATATACTTTTTAAGTTTAATCTCCAGTATTAACATTTTTCTCCATTACTTTAAGTCTAGACAATCAAGAAAACAATAAATTGAATCCTGATTTTTAACTATGAAAAGGGATGACATGTATAACTCAGAGGGAGGCCAGAATAGACAATATCTCTTCCCCCTTTCCCCCTTCTGCAAGGGAGATTTCTATTCCTACCAGAGAAGTAGGAAGTTGAAACCAGAGGCTACTCTGCTCTAATCAAGAAGAGGAAAGCATCAAACTGTAATTATATCTATTTTTTTCTTTAAGGTTTATTAGTCTAGGGAATAAAACTTTAAGGTCCAAGTCAAACCATTTATCACTATTCATTAATGGAGAAGGGAGGGTCAAGTTTTATATCCAAGTTTTATATCTTCTTTTCCCATCAGACACTAGTTCTATAATGGACACACAACCATTGCTCCCTGTCTGCAACAAAATACAAATCAAACAATGTAGGTACATGATAATATACACCAGATAATTCAGAACAAAGGAGTTCTCCCATTGGAAGGGACATATTTCAACTGAACCAAGAGAGCCCCATATCCTATCCCAAGGTGAAAAGACTCTAAAGCCTGAACTCTTTAATGTAGCAAGCTGGAGATAGAGAAAGAATAGAATTATTTCCCCATCTAGAGTTTGCTATACTAGAGACTGCTGATCCCTTTTATGTTGACTTCTTCCCAGAACTTTTCTCTCCCTTCAGAGACTTGAAGAAAGATTGAAATGGTTCATCTTTTCTCTTGAAGCTAAAAACTAGAAGAAACTAGAGACCCAGACCTCCCTTCTCTCTCACTCTCTACCCTGCCCCTCACAAGGGCATTAATCTCTCCCAATAAGTCCAATAATCAATGGACTTTGGGACTTGGATTAAATAATGTTTGCCATTTTCCAAGGTGTAAAGTTCAAACTAGTTCCAGTACAACCCTGGGATTTCTCCTTTACTAGTAGTATTCTGACAAGGGCTAGATGATCATTGCCCATCTCTAGTGTATACTTGTGGGAGATTGAGTTCCAACTATATGGATAGAATGTTATGCTGTTACTTTTATTTCTATATTATTTCATTAAAAATTTTTTCTTTGAACTACATGTATATGTCTCTTAAAAGTAAATATACAAATACTTTTAGTTATAAGGGATGGCTCTATGAGAAAAGACAGAAAGGGATACTGAATAAAACTATGATGATGATTTTAAAATACAAAAGACATCAATAAAGAAATTTTTAGAAAAAAAGTAAATACAATAGTAGAGACAAAAAAAAATTTTAGAAAAAAGTAAATATAATAATAAAGAAAAAAAAAGTAAATACAATGCTACATTAAAGACTGACATCCCTTCCAGCTCTGATTCTGTAACATAGATGTAACATAGTTGATGTAACAACTCCTGATTTGGAGAAAATTCTGAAATTTTCTCCAAAGTACCAAATACATGAGTAAAATTGTCACAGTGTTTTTGAGACCTCCCCAGTCTTCTTTAGACATATTATTTTTAAAACCTCAAATCAGAAGATCATACCTATCCCTTTCCTGAAATTTTTCAAATATACCATCCTTAAGTATTACATGCATCTCTGTCCACAACCAATACCCCACTTCTGCTGTCATGAAGTCTAATACTATAGGGTCATTGTTTGATTTCTCCCAAGATTCTTATTTCTTTGATTTCAGTGATTAATTTCCTCTCTTTGGTCAGAATTGGGCCTAGAATAGTAGTGCTTTTTATTGATTATTTGACCTTTTTGAAAGATAAAATTTCCAGCAAAGAATTAGTAAATTTGTCAGATGGTCTGCTTTTTGAAGAATGACTCTTCCAGCAGATGTCCAGGTAACTGAAGTCCCTTGTCTCTGTACCAGTTTTGATATCTGAACCAGAAAGCTGTCCTGAATTTATTTCCTTCTTGAGCAGGTCATGTTCTCTCACGGAGTTGATATGGGAACAAAGGTACAGAATTAAGTAGAAAGACCACTGGTCTTGAAGTCCTAAAGCAGAGTTATGCATGGTCCTGCCACCTATTAGCCATATTATCATAGCTGTACTGTCCTACTTGCTTATCTTCTTTTATTCTATATTCTATAATTACATTTGGAGACTCCTCTAAGTGGAATGAAAAGCATATAAGCATAGTAGAATATAATTATACCATGAGAAATTATGAATTGGACAATTTCAAGGAAATTGAAACTTGTATGAACCATTGCAAAGTAAGCAGAATCAGAACAATTTAAGCAATAAAAAACATTATAAAGAAAACCAGTTTCAGGGGTGGCTAGGTGGCGCAGTGGATAAAGCACCAGCCCTGGAGTCAGGAGTACCTGGGTTCAAATCCTGTCTCAGACACATAATAATTACCTAGCTGTGTGGCCTTGGGCAAGCCACTTAACCCCAATGCCTTGCAAAAAAAAAAAAAAAAAAACTTAAAAAAACAGTTTTAAAAGACTTGAAGATTCTGATCAATGCAATAACCAATTCTAATTTCAGAAAATTGATGATAAAGAATTTTATTTATGTCCTGCCAGAGAAGTGATGTACTCAAGATGGCGAATAAGACATATTTTGGGGACATGCTCAATATGGCAATTTACTTTTCTTGATGATGCATAATTGTTATATGAATTTTCTCTCTCTTTTTTGTTTGTTCAGTTGAGGGTGAGGAAGAGAAAATAAAACTGTTCATTTTAAAAATGATACAATAAAAATTTGAAAAACCAACTATAAATTGTTCTCCCACTTGGCTAGCTGCATGGCCCCTGAATCACAAATCATCTTTCTTTCTTGCACAGTGAGAGAACAAAAACAAGATTTTTTTCCTTTTGTACAACTTTTTCCATTATTCTATATCTCCCCACTTCTCTGAAATAATCTCTCAGAATGTGAAATTGCAAATTACTTTCTGCTTGTAGTGAAAGGAACTAAGAGTTTCATCAAACCAAGCTGAATATTTAGGGCAATGCTTTTCTGAGAGATAGGAAGTGGGATCTGCTCAGTCTCAATAAAGGTACTTTGTCTGGAGGGTATTTCAGAAATTCATCAAGTCCTTGAATTCTGGAGCTGAACCAGGAAGGATGGTAAAAGAATAAAGGTGACACTCAACTGAAGATTTCATTTCAGAGGAGTAGATTAAGGAAGAGGAGGAGATGCATAGGGATGGTTGGCTTTGGATGTCTTCTGCAGATTAGTTTGAAACTCATCAGTTCTGTGACTATAGGGTAGAGAGGAGCTAGGAACAAGTTGTGAAATAATTCTATTCAGTAAACATTTATTAAGTACCTGCCATCTGCCAAGCACCATACTAAGCACTGGGGATAATTTGGATCTTCCTAATTCCAAACTCAGCAGTTTATGTGCTACATAGATATTGTGATGCCCTTAGTAATATTAATAAATGATGGAAGAAATTTAATTATCAAGAACTGATTTGCATTCATTATTTTCTCTTATGGGAAGGAGAGGAAAGTAAAGACTATGTAGAGAGGTATCATAGAAACTTAGAGGGAATCTCAGATACCATTTATACCAGCATTTATATGAACAGGAATCTCATTCATAATATTCCCATAAGTGTTAAACAGTTTCTACTTGAACACTTCTAGAGATGAGGAAGTAATTACCTTACCAAGCAATCCATCTCATTGTTGGACACTAATAATTAGAAAGTCCTTCCTGTATTAACCTGAAATATTCATACTTTTAAATCCCACATTACATGAGTCCTTCTCATCCAAAGCTAACTCTGACAGAAGGATTATTTCTTGAGCTGGATATTCCAATATCAACATGGTCTATTTTTAAAGGGGAGAAAATGGTAGCAGTGACTATTGCAGTATCTATACTCTCTGTTTATTTCCTTCAAGTACCCAGAGAATGACTGAGAGAGATAGAAAACATGAGGGGGCAGCTAGGTGGTGCAGTGGTCCACTGACCCTGGAGTCAGAAGGATCTGAGTTCAAATCTAACCTTAAACTTGATTAGCTATCACTTAGTCACTTAACCCCATTGTCCTGGGTCAAAAAACAAAAAAATTCAAATAGAGAAATAGAGACAGAAACCAAGAAACAGAGAAAGACCAAGAAGGGATAAAGATAAGGTGCACATGGTCCTAAATTCTAACACCTGTCTGGAGGAAAAGTATATAGTAGTATAGAAGAAATATTTCAAGATTTTGAATGAGATGATCTGAATTCAAATCCCAGCTCTGCCACTTAAAGTGTGAACTTGGACAAATCACTTAACTTTCTGGGTCTCAATTTACTTATTTGAAAAATGAGGAAGTTAACTCATAATCTTACAAACTTATAACATAGCTGCTAGAGGGAAGTAATGACTCTACATTGCAACACCCTTAGAGAATATAAAGATGTATACTGGGTCCTAAGAGAGATAAGGAGGGCACCAGAGAAAGGAGCTAAAGTGGTAGCTAAGAACATGTTCCACCCCAAGATAATTGAAAAGACCTTTGAACAACTTCTTTTGAACAAGTACAGATCTATGTTTTAGGGACAGCTACAAGGCTTTCAACTTCTATGAGCTGTTCTCTCTAGGGGTGGTGCTGAGAAAACAAACTTCCTGTGTCCCTAAAGAGCTATATGATAATGGTGAAAATCTACTGGGGACCCTGAGACATCGCTGTGAAAGCAGAGTTCTCTGCTAGCCCATTGTGAACAACTTCATTCTCCCATTAGAAAGTTGAAGGAGTTAGAAAGCTCAGAAATGTAGAGGAAGGGAAAGGAGAGAAGAGGAAGAAGGAACAAGTCAATTATAGAAATCACAAACAATAACCCAGCCCTTGAATTTCCAGCCTTAGGAAGGATTAATTACATATATGAGTATAGACAAAGCAATAAAGTAGGGTTA
Organism: Macrotis lagotis; assembly: GCF_037893015.1. Lineage (NCBI taxonomy): Eukaryota > Metazoa > Chordata > Mammalia > Peramelemorphia > Peramelidae > Macrotis > Macrotis lagotis. The sequence continues at coordinate 790,698,843 of NC_133658.1, forward strand.
GCCCTGGAGCCTGGTCATGGGACAGGGAAAGAGAAAGGGACAACATGCAGAGAATCCCATCTCTTTTCGCTGGATGTTAAAAGAACACATGATGGATAACTGTGTCCTATGAATATATCTGTTATGCATATTTATCTCTGGCAGAATACCTTACATTTACATTGGGATGGAGAGGGTGGTGCTAGAAAGCTATACTTGAGGCAAGTTTTAGACAGAGAGATAAGGGGAAGGGTTAGTGTTGTGATTCTAGGAGATAGGCAATTTTACATGTTTGATGATTCATTAGAGGGAAGGAATTCAATTCAATTCAACAAATATTTTTATACATCTGCTATGTGAAAAGCATTATGAACAATGCTAGGGGAGTCAGTTCAAATAAGACTAGGTCACTCTATCCTGATACTGTGTGTGACTAGGACACTGAGAGAGATGAGAGGGCAAGGCTCTCCTCTATGATGTCTACCTGAAAGGATTAGAAAAATCCCTCAAAATTTTCTACTTTCTTGGGGCGGCTAGGTGGCGTAGTGGATAAAGCACCGGCCCTGGAGTCAGGAATACCTGGGTTCAAAAATCTGGTCTCAGACACTTAATAATTACCTAGCTGTGTGGCCTTGGGCAAGCCACCTGACCTCATTGCCTTGCAAAAAAAACCCTAAAAAAATAAAGAACCTGTTAAAATTTATATTCATGTCAGAGTTTCCTGTCACTTATTTCTAAAGTCTCACATATTGATGACAGTGGGTCAATTGCAATTTTTCCTACAGCAGTTTACACTTGCCAGTGAGTGCTTAAAAATGGCATGAGAGTAATGTTAATTTTTTTCAAGACAATCTACTTGTCATGAAATGCATCAAATAAGGGATGAAGCACATTCATCACTTTTTTAAACTACAAAATCAAATTGGCAGAATTTTCAGGAGAATTAAAGTCTGACCCAAACTTGGGGCAAATAAAGTTTATTCTTTCTAGCTCAATACTTGCAACTCCACATCTTTGTTTTTGTCTCTCATATGTCTGTCATATGTCTAACCTAATAATATTAATATTCAATTCATATTTTCCTGAAATAGATCTCTATAAATTTTCAAGGGCCTCAAAGAATTTCTTTGATCACCTCACAATGAACATGTTTGTTTTATTTAAACTGGTTATTGTTGACCTAAATCTAGTGTATAAACCACTTGGTATTCACTAATATTGTGCAGGTTTAACTTCTTCAACAATTTGCTTGGGAGTGCACTAAGAACAATTTGTAATTAACTAAATCATTCTGAATCTGAGTAGAAAATATATAAGATGTTGAGCTTCTGGGCATGACCACTCCTGGAAGAGAAAAAGGGGGTAGTTTTACTTATGAGGAAGGGCTTCTGGTTGCAAGATTGGAAGAGTGGATTTCCAATCTTTCTCCTCTTGAAAAGGTCTAATTATGACACCAATGCTAACTGTGGGGATGCTGAGTATATATGATGCAAGGGCTATAACTATAGAATGCCCAATCCCCCCAAAGGGGCTCACCCCATGGGAACTTATGAGTTTATATCCGAGGCCCTACTTCCCTTCCTCAGTGTCCTATCCCCTAAGCATAAAGTTGTGATCTAAGTGCCTGGGTTCTGAACCCTCCCTCACTCATTCTCTGGTCTGGAGGGGAGAAGTGAGGACTGTCTTTAGTTGCATCTGTAGAATGAGAAGGTCAGAATGGAAATTTCTAAGATTTCTTCAGGACTTCTTCCTGAAGTCCTATGGGAAAGGAGGAAAGTACCCGGAAATCTTCTTTGGAATAGGGAGAAATCCTGCAGAATTTACATTAGGGAACTAACCCCTTCTTTACTCAAATTCCTTTTCCCACAGATGCTCCTCTCTCCCTCTTCGCCAACATGAACATCCATGTATCAGTCTGTCTGCCTTGGCATCTATTACCTCATCCCTCACCTAGGGCTCTTTCCTCAATCTTCCTTCAACTCTCCTAACTTGTATCTTGATGAACTGACTGCCCCAAAAGTGACATAAGCATGCTCCCATGGTGATATATCTATTGCCCCCAGGAGTGAGTATAGTCTGTCTTCAACTCCAGTCCTATGCTGGATTTTAAAAGATTTGGATCTCTTTATTGTTCCAGCTTTTATGAAGAATAAAAGACAAGTTAAGATCATAGAACTTCTTTCTGGAGATTCCTAAAATATTGTTTTCTGATTCTTGGTCTTCTATTCTTTTGGGGGACCATACCACTCCATTACCATTCTATCATCAATAAATATACATCAATAATCAATAATCAATTAATCATAGACTTTCTATATTTTCAATTACCTCAATTTTTCCAGTGCCCTGAAAGCATCAGGAGAAAAATGGTAGACCTTTTGTCATAAAGAATACAGATATCTTCATATAGTGCCATGGATATGGAGAATCTTTCCCAGATCCCCCATTCTTCTATGTAAAAATAGTTGGAATCAAATAATCTTGAGCTTTAGAACTAAAAGGGAGTTTAGCAGGAATGTGCTGGTAAATGATCAACAACCACCAATCTGAGGAGGGGAAATGTTCACTTAAATTCCTTTGTTTAATCTGTTCTCAACAGTTTCTTCATCACTTTTTTCAAGTCCAGAAATTAACATAAAATGAATTAAGCCCTGATTTTTGTAACATTTGTTGATTTCCAAGGTATAAAATGCTCACACTGAAAATTTTAACAATTAACTCTCCAAAACTGGTCCAAGCTGGCTCCAGCATACCCTTAGACCCACACTTAGATTGTAGGGTTCATATAATACAACTTGTTACTATTCTTTATTTTATAGTTATTGAAATTGAGATCCATAGAGGTTGCTGATTATGATGATTGTAATAATAATGTACATTTATATAATGTTTTAATGTTTTTCACAACAATGTGAGATGGTAGTGAAAGTGTTATTGCCCTCATTTCACAGATGAAGCAACTAAGGCTCAGAGAGTTTAAAGTTCTTGCCTAAGGTTATAAAGTAGGCAATAAAAACCAAAGTGTGATTCAAATACAATTCTTCAATGTAGATTTGAACTATGCTATTTTTGAGCTATGTGACCTTGCTTATTTTTAGGATTCCTTCAGAAAGGAAGAACATCAAACTATTAAATCTTAGTGTTTTGTTTCACGTACACATCCCCACTCCCCAGTCATTGCATACTCATGCAAAGTCTCCTCACCACCATTTTCCACTGGGCTTTCATCACCAGAGACCCCCCATAGTATGAAATTATAAGAATAGTAAATCTCTCCTTTTTCTTTTAGTCATAGCCTTCTCTCCCTTACCACCTTCAGTAGTAAAGAGAAATAGAAATTCAATTAAATTTTAAAACCACATGGCTCTTGTCTTCTCTGCATCTCTCCTTTCTTCTAACTGCAGCCCTCCTAGAGAAGCTCCCCAGGATCCCTCTAGAAATAAGTCCTATAGGAGGAGTATCAATAATGCACCCTGTATTCCCCAAGAAATGAGGAAGTGAATATAGACAGATTCAGAGGTTATCCTTGACTTTCATGGCCTCTCTCACTTCACAAAATTCCCTTCAGTCTCCATGGAATGGAAGGATTCTAGCTATGTGCCAGCACCTAGCCCTATGTTCCTGGCAAGCAGTCCTTGCCTTAAGGTGCAAAATATCCCAATGGTTAATTAAGGACCCAATTTAAGACTTGAAGAAGAGGTCAGATAGACAGTTGATATTAGGTAAGAGCAACCATACAAGGACCTAAAAACTCTGGTAGCTTCTGCTGATTTAGTATCCTCCACCAAGAGTTTGCATCACATATTCAGGATAACTATCTTTTGTTTAGGACTGGTAATTATCAGGTAAGACTCTCAAATCAGGAAGCAAATCCCTGGGGTTCAATCAGATGGAAGAAGGGGGTGAGAGGGAAGGGATAGAAATACAGCTGATTTTGCAGTCTACATTTAGATACTATAACTGATGATAAAGAAATATTCCTTATTCTCACTTATGCATATAGAAGGGCTAAGGAAATCATGTGAACTGAATTTTATATCTTCTAACCAAGTCTTTCTAGATGACTTAAAGGCTATTATTCAAAATGTTGCTGAGGAACAGGAAATAGAGGAAAAGGAAATGTATAGCAGTGTCTGAGATAAGATTACTGATGAAGAAGAGAAACACAGGGAAAATGTTCTGGTTTTTGCCAGGAAGGATCAGCTCCAAATGTCAGAACTGGAATTTGCCAATGTGGTTATGAAAGAGAAGAGGCTCAATCTATTACAACTTCTTCCCAGGACTAATGGAAAGGGCACTTGGCCAATGGGATAGCTCTGAGGAAAAGGAAATTTTAAAAAAAATTACTTCCTAATGCTTCTAGCAAGAAATTTTAAAATACTCCAGGGAGGTAGTAAGTTGAGACACCCAATCTTATGTGAAACTTAAAAAAGTAATACACAAACATTTCATTAGATCAGTCCCCAAGGGACTGGCTCCTGTCCCCAAATGTGCGAACTGGATAAGATCTGGGGCTCTGGATTTTAAGGATGGTTAGGTGACAATAACTAGTGTGTAAAGTCTAGGGTCAGGAAGATCTGAATTCAAATCCACTCTCAGACATTTACTAACTGTGTGACTCTGAGCAAGTCCCTTAAACTCTGTTTGCCTCAGTTTCCTCATCTGTAAAATAGGAATGTTAATAACGCCTAATCCCCAGGGTTGTCAGGAGGTTCAAAGGGTAGAATTGAATAATTCCTTGCACATAATTCTATTTCAATGTTGCTGTTGTTGTTATCCTGGGCAAATTAAAGGAATGTCAAGGGAGTTTGTCATGTGTATATGGGCTCCTGTCAATCAAATCCTCTGAAAGAAAGGGAGGGAAGAATTGCAAAGCAATCAAGATCCCAGATCATTGGATGCACCTTTGTGACAACTACCTACTTGTTTTAGGCTCATCTATTTTTTCAGGGAAAAGCCTTTTATTAATGAAGGGGATAACTACATCTTTATTGGCCAGGGTTTTTCCTCTTGATATCATTTGATTCTCCTGATTGGTTCCTTCTGGGCCTTGATCCCAGTTTAAAAATCCTCAGGCAGCTTCTATTTCTCATCTCTGCTTCAGTGTATGAAAGAATGCCAAGAAACTATGAAAAGGATGTCCTGTTCCACATAATTCCCATAAGGTATGATAAGACTGAACAAGCCTAGCTTGTCCCTTTCTTTTTACAAAAGGAATCTGCAGGAATAGTTTCAAGGAATAAGGTCTCTTTGAAGTAGTGATACCTCTCTACTTTGTAGTATCTTTTTCTTTGAATTAGTTTTCTTTTTCTTATTATAAGCAATTCGATTTTTTTTCTGCCTGCCTCCCTTCCCCAAATGAACAATAGCAACAAAAACACTTTGTAAAAAACATGCATGGGGGCAGCTAGGTGGGACAGTGGATGGAGCACTGGCCCTGGAGTCAGGAGTACCTGAGTTAAAATCCGGCCTCAGACACTTAATAATTACCTAGCTGTGTGGCCTTGGGCAAGCCACTTAACCCCATTGCCTTGCAAAAACCTAAAAAAAACCATGCATGGTCAAGCAAAGCAAATTCCCACCTTGGCCATGTCCAAACTGCCTGTCTTATTCTGAATCTTGAGTCCATCACTTCTCCTTTGGGAAGTGAGTAGCAAACCATTATCAATTCACTGAAATCCTGCTTTGTCATTACATGGAACAGATTTTTCAAGTAGTTTTTCTTCCTAATGTTTTTTTTGTAAATTGTTCTCCCAATTCTTCTGAGTTCACTCAGCATCAGTTCCTTATTTCTCACAAGGAATTGAAATATTCACTACTTGCATAGGCCAGGTATGAATAGGTTGCTGTCAGCATTGACTGAGGGAATATCCCCAATGGGATCATTGGAAAATTAGAATATTATTAAGTATCTACTATTGGTACTATTTGTAAAACAGGTAGCTAGTTGTCACAATGGGTAGAGTGGTGAACTGCAGTCAGGAAGACTCATCTTCCTGAGTTTAATCCAGCCTCAGATACTTATGAGCTGAGTGACCCTGGGCAATCCTCTTTGCCTCAGTTTCCTCATCTTTAAAAAGAACTGGAAAAGGAAATGGAAAATCACTCCACTATCCCTGCCAAGAAAAAAAAATGGAGTCATGACAAGTAGAACAGTAAGAGATTAAGTATTCTCTGATTTAGGATCATAGATTTAAAGCTAGAAAGTCTTATGGTTCAATAGTGCCAAACTCCAATAGAAATGGATCTCTGGGAAATCAAAGGGATATCAATCAAATGGGGAATAGTTGAACAATGGGGAATAGTTATGATTGTTATGAAATATTATTGTGTTATAAGAAAATACTTGCAAGATGATGTCAGAAATACCTGGAAGAACTTACATGAAATGATGCAAAGTGAATTGACTAGAAGCAGAAGAATATTGAATATAGTAATAGCATTATTGTGTGATGATCAACTATTCTCAGTCATATAATGTCACAAGACAATTCCAAGGGACTCATGATGTAAAATGCTATTTACCTCCAGAGAAAGAACTGATGGCATTTAAATACAGACTGAAACATACTATTTTCACTTTCTTTTTTGTTGTTGTCTTATACAAAATATTTTTTGTCTTATACAAAATGACATGCAGTATGGAAATATCTTCCATGATTACACACATCTAACCTATATCAGATTGCTAACTGTCTCAGAGAGTGGTAAGGGAGGAAAGAGGGATAAAATTTGGAACTCAAAAAATGTTAAAAGTCATTTTATCATGTAATTGGGGGAAAATAAAATATTTTTAAAAAGAAATGAATCTCGGGTGGCTAGGTGGCACAGTGGATAGAGCACTGGCTCTGGAGTCAGGAGTATCTGAGTTCAAATCTGGCCTCAGACACTTAATAATTACCTAGTTGTGTGGCCTTGGGCAAGCCACTTAACCCCATTGCCTTGCAAAAAAACCCCTAAAAAACCCTAAAAAAAAAAGAAATGAATCTCTTCAGGCTATATAATTACTTTAAAACAAATTAACATCATCAATATTATATTACATTCTAATTTATTTTGTTAATCATTTTCCAATTACATCTTACTCTAATTTTGGCTTCACAAGGGTGACACTTCTAGTCTAGTTCAGTTCCCTTAGAGTAATTAAGAGACCTGCCCAAGATCACACATAGAGTAAAGAATCAGAGCTAGAATTCAAACCTAGGAAAGGTTTAGCAACCAGTTTTCTAAAAATTCAAAACCCATTTCTGATTTTTACCTGCATCAATAATATTTTCTACTTCACTCTCTTAAGTCTAGACAAACAACAGAACAATTAATCAAATCTTAATTTGTTAGGTTTGCTTATTTCTAAGGTGTAAATTAAAATTTTTTAAATTGTCTTTTTAGTTGGCTCCAAATCTAGATTTTTGCCACTACACCACTAAGTATATGTTAAGTACTTAATTGATGGCAGAAAATGAAGAGGAATTAAGAAGCCTCTTGATAAGAGTGAAAGAGAAGAGTATAAAAGTTGGTTTGAATTTTAACATAAAAAACCCCAAGATCTTGGCAACTTCCTGGCAAATAGAGGAAGAAGAAATGGAAGCAGCATTAGATTTTTTTATTCTTGTCTTCAAAGTTCACCACAGACGGCAACCACAGTCATCAAATTAAGATGCTTACTCCTTGGAAGGAAAGCTATGATAAATATGGATAGTATAATAAAAAGCAAAGACATCACCTTGCCAACAGATGTCCATATAGTCAAAGTGAAGATTTTCCCAGTATCAATATGTGGCTATGAGAGTTGAATTATAAGGAGAGCTAAGCATCACAGAAACAATGCTATTGAAATGTAGTGTTGGAAAAGACTTTTGTGAATCCCTTGGACAGCAAGGAGATCAAATGAGTCAATATTTAAAGAAGGGTAAATATTGAAGGAAGTTTAAATACTTTGGCCAAATAATAAAACCAGATTCATTGGGAAAGACCCTGATGTTGGGAAAGATTGAAGACAAAAGGAAAAGGAAATGGCAGAGGATGAAATGGATAGATGGTGTCATGGAAGCAGCAAGCATAAATTTGGATAGGCTTCAAGAGATATTGTGGTTAATCACACCAATATGAATTTGGAATGTTCTACTTCAGAGTGGCACAAATATTCCATATGAATATTTGAAGGGAAGATGACAAAATTTGTGTACCTCACATTTCTTTTGAGTTATTGTGATTCTGCAGATAGACCAGGCTGAGCTGTCCTGTACCAGTATCTCCTATGTCTCACAATCAATTCTAAAGTTCTTCAGAGAGACCCCAAGAATGTCCTTGTATTGCTTCTTCTGATCCCTATATGAGCACTTGCCTTGAGTTCACCGTAAAATGATCTTTTAGGCAAATGTACATCTGTCATTCAAGCATCATGGACAGACCATCAGAATTGAATGCTCTGTAACAGAGTTTGAATGTTTGGCATTCATTGAGAAAGAATCTCAGTGTTCAGTACCTTATCCTTCCAGGTGATCTTCAGAATCTTCCTAAGACAATTCAAATGGAAGCAATTTAGTTTCCTGGCACGGTGCTGGTAGACTATCCAGATTTCATCTGTGAAGTCAGCATAATGAATTTATAGACCTTCAGTTTGGTAGGCAGCTAATGCCTGTTCTCTTCCACACTTTCCTTTAAAGCCTACCAAACATGGACCTAGCTTTGGCAATGAACACATCAACTTCATCAACTATGTGTAAATCCCTAGAATGTATTCTGCCAAAATAACATTCAAATTTTTTTTTTCCATTTGCTATAACTTATGGTTCCACATATGGAAAGGGTGGTGCTGGTTGGCAAAGAACTTCTGTTTTCTTGGTGTTAATTATTGGGCCAAATGTGACAGAGAATTCTTATTCTGTAGCATCCCAGACTCAGAGGCTGCATTAAGTGCATAATCAATAATCATCAGCAAGCAAAAAGTTGTATACCAACTCTCCCTCCTCTTTAGTCATAGTTTGTAAATTCTTCAAATTAAATAATTTACTGTGTGGCAGCATTTGATGCTGCTTTCATCCTCACTGAAGATATCTAACAACATTGCTAAAAATATCATGCATGGAAGCAAGTATACAGCCCTGAATCACTCCAGTGGTGACTGGAAAAGTGCAAGAACAGCTGGTATACAAAATTAATGACCTTCAGAAAACCAATTTTCCATAAGGCCTCATAATTGACCATACCAAAGGCTTTGGTCAGATCAATAAACATTGTGAGCAGGTCTCTGTTCTCCTGGCATTTCTCCTGGAGTTGTTGGGCAGCAAACATCATATTGACTGTTCCTGAGTCCCTTCTGAAGCCACCCTGGCTCTCAGGTAGATGGCTATCTTTATAAGCTATTAAGCTTATAAAATAATATAAAATAATAGCTTATATTTATAAGCTATTAAGGAAGACTTGCAAGAATCTTGACAACAGTGATTAAGAGAGAGAGAGAGTCCTATGTCATTGCCACAGGAAAGTTTATTCCTTTTACCTTTATATCAATGGATAATGGAGGAATCCTTGAATTCTTGGGGGATAATCTCCTTTCGCCATATATTGCAGGAAAATTTCAATCAGCTTTTGTATGAGCAATGAACCCCTTACCTTGTAAATCTCAGCTGGAATAGAATCGTAACCAGGTAGTTTGCCACAAGAGAAGAGGCTAATGGTATTCTAAAACTATTTTTCTCTTGGAAGTTTGACTAGAGCTGGACTGACTGCAACCTGAGACCTCAATAACTTCAATATTGATTGATGACAATGTGTTGAGCACTATGGAAGTGTTCAACCCATCTCTCCAGGGTCATGTCTTTATCCCTATCAATATGGCTCCATCAGCATTGTATAGGTGAGACACTTACATCATTAGTCCATAAATAGTCCTTAGGGCATCATAAAAGCACTTTGAACTGGTACTGTCAGTGTAAAACTGAATTTCATCTGATTTCTCTCTGAGCCAAGAATCCTGCATCTTTCCAAGCTTCATTTGCACTTTACTTCTGATGGAGTTAAACACTATCTTCTTAGAGACAGATGAACCATCCAACTGGTAAACCTTGTGGAGTTCATTTTCTATTTAGCAACTTCCAAATTTTCCCATCATTTTAATCAAATCAGTCTTCTTGCTTGTGAGTACTCTGGCCTAGATGAGTAAATGCAATGCTATTCTCCAAATCTTTAAAAGCTGCTCACTCCTTTTCAACTCCACTTTTGCCAATTGTATGTTGGTTCAACTTTCCCCCAAGCTAGCAACAAACTGTTCCCAATCAGAGATGTGCCTTAATCTACTGACATTGTCTTCTGGTAGTGGTCTTGCCTTGGGGGACCACTCCTTTTGTTGACTGTGAATCTTGGAGAAGGTGAGTCTATAATCAGTCTAGCACTCTGCACCACATATCACTTTAATCATTTCCACAGGGGGCAGCTAAGTGGCACAGTGGATAGAGCACTAGCCCTGAGTTCAAATTTGGCCTTAGACACTTAATTACCTACCTGTGTAATCTTGGGAGAATCACTTAATCCCATTGCCTTAAATAAATAAAAAACAATTTTTAAATTCCACAGCCTGTCTGTCTTCTCTCCTTACATAGTCTATTAAATGTTAATGTTTTCTGTAAGAGTACAAACATGACATTTCGTTGCATTTTAGGTAAATAGAAAACAACCTTGATGAGATGCACTAATCTTCAGTACTAAGTGATCATTGATGTTACTATTTCTAACTCCCTTCCTGCCAAGGACTCCCTGCCATGTCTGATAGTCTGTGCCAACTCTAGCATTAAAATCACCCAGAATTACAAGCTTATCCTCTTTCAAGTCATTGATGATGATGAGGGTCTATAGGTCCTTTTTTCTTCCACCCCATCAGGGTCATAATGGTGAGAACACAGGCACTGATGATGGTGGTGCAGCACTTTTCTGCAAATGGCAATCTCATTGTCATGAACCTGTTGTTCACTCCTTTTGGTAGGCATACAGGCTTGTTGACTAGATTAGTTTTGATTGTAAAATCTATGCCAGCTTCACAATGCTCCAATTCACTGCAGCCACTCCAAAAAACTGTTATCTAACTCCGACTTCAATAAATTGGTATTCATTTTCCAGCCCTGTTTTTCACTTCAGGGCTGCTATTTGGATGTGATACCTGCTGAGTTCTCTTACAACAAAAGATGTTTGCCTTTCAGGTTCACTGGATTTCATTTTGTCCATAAGCATGCACACATTCCATGTACCAGTGGTGAGTTAAATCATCTTCACAAATGTTTTTGTAAATTTTTTTATATTTTTCACCTGCAGAGTAGTATCCCTGCCTGCCACAGTTAGCAGACCAGGGTTAGGTTGGGTGAAACAGAGAGTTTTTTAGGGTACCTTTTCTGTGCTTTCTAACAGGAAGAGAGCAGTGTGGTCCTTTTGGCTGCTCAAAGAGCTGCCAAATTCACTTCAGTTCAGTGAGAAGATGACCCCATAGCCTTGGCTACTGTGTGCAGGGTTTGACTACAATTTTTAGTCACTTACCCATCCCTACAGGACTATGAGGCAGGTAAAAATGATAAAATAGTTTGGGTAATATCTTTTGACTTGCACATAAATTGGATTTAAGTGAGGTAGAGTTGCATGAGTCATCAGACTTACATCTTCCAAAGTCATCAGACTCCAATGGCAAGACCAAATCAAGACAATTAGTGATAACTCAGTATACAATGAATGACCTTGACTTTTTTGCTATCTAATGAAGCTCTAAACACTCCACAACTGCTTCCACTGTCTTCATGGCCCATTGGAACAAATTGTTCACATCTATCTATTTTCCTGGGGGAGTCTTCACATACTTGGGGTGAGCACTCCCCCAACTGAAATATTCCCTAACTTATGACAAGTTTGAGGCACCTTAGTTACCCTCAACCTGTTCAGCCCATCTGCTGAAATTGTTTTCTGGGATGGGTTGCTATGCATGCTACAGTTTCTTGGAGTCACAGGTGGGAGCTGGGTGTCAGACTGGACACCAAAGGTGGAAAACAGCCTTGAAAATGGTTCAGCAGCCCTCACACTGGAGGTTCTAGGCTTCCCTGAATACCTGTAGTTACCAGAACACTATATACATATATATAATTTTTTTAAACATACATAAGATTCCAGTATCTTTTACATTCTCTTCCCTGTCCCATATATCTTGAAATGTTTGTTTATTGATAATTACAAGCAGAAGAAAAAAAGGAAAAAATTTAAAGTTACTATATTATGGAACCCCCTCCCTTTTTACAAGGCTCAGAGGAGATAATCCATATGCTTTACAAATATTATTTACATTAAAGTCATCAATTATCATTAATTGAATGCCATAGGACTCTGCCTTTAACCCTGTTAATAGTCCACTTTTTCCTCTAAGGCAATCAGGGTTAAATGAGTTACCCAAGGTCAGTCACACAGTAAGTCTCCAGTGTCTAAGGCCAAATTTGAATTTAGGTCCTACTGGCTCCAGGGCCACTCTATCCACTGTGCCATGTCACTGCCCCTTAATAGTTTACTTTTATGTAGGGGGGTGTGTTTGTGTGTGTGTGTGTGTGTGTGTGTGTGTGTGTGTGTGTGTGTGTGTGTATCTGTTGCCTAAATTGTTTATTTGCATGCCCTTACAGGCTTAAAGGAAGATGTAAATAGATATTTCTAGAGTCTGCCTTTTTCAAGGGAGATTCCTGCCAGGAGAGAACAGGAAATTAGAGCCACAAAGCTACTCTCCCTATTTTCCTCAGAAAAGATGTACCAGTCTAAAATCACAAGAGTATACTCTCAATATAATCCACATACTCCTGATCTTTATCTTTTTAATAGGGAATGAATGCCCCAAGCTATGTGTCCAGCGACTTGACATCAAATGCCAATTACACAGACTATCAAACATAGTAGATTGCAAATAAGCCCACTGATGCAAGTTAATAGAAAATAAAAATCAGAGAACTTATCCAAATTAGATATGCCAGAAAATAAATACACTGAGTGGAATGTGCTCTCCCATTAGGAAAAAGATGACTCAGCTCAACTAGAGCAAGAAAATTCTTAATCCCCCCCCCACCCCTTAAGGTCAAAAATTAATTTTATAGCCCAGAAGTTGGGAGGCTCCAGATCTTTTACGTGTTGATTTCTTCCTGGGGTCTTTCTCTCCCTCAAAGGACCTTTTCCTTAAGATTGCCCAAAACTGTATCTGTCCTCTCTCAAAACCAGAAATCAGGGGAGCTGGGGTCTCTCCTCTTCTAAGATCCCACCAACTCCAGTCTAGTTACTAGTTACTAGTTACATTGATATTGTACCTGATGCTTTACAAAAAGCTACAGCCATGATCTCATTTAAACCTCACAACAACTGTGTGGAATAGGAAGTACCAATATGGAAACTCAAGCACAAAGATGTAAGGACCAGTGAACAACAGAGTTGGAACTCCAACCTGAATTTCTTTCTTCATTATATAACAGCTTCCCTGTTTCATTCAACAGCTTCATCATGTAATTGTTCTAATGAATGAAGGTATAGATAGTAGACTTATCTGATTTTGAGACTGGGAGAGAGAACAAATATGTCATATAACAAAATCATGATTCATGATGATCTCCAAGGATTTTTCCCACTTGAAATCTATGATAAGTATTTCAATGGAGAGGTTGCTTAGAGATAAGGGATAGCCTTAGAGTCTAGAAGACCTGGGTGGCAACGGCTCTGTTGCCAACCACCCTGTTCTCAGTCATAGGCTCTAGGTCACAAATCCTTGAAGGGTCTGATCAGGCTGTGGATCACATCATTTTAGAAGTACTGAAAAGTTGCAGGTCCTCTACCTGAACTGTGAAAGTAACAGAAGAATGCAAGAGAACAGACGTTCTGGCCAAAGATCCCCTTGCTCTCCCCGGAAGTGCAGACCCCTATATTAATGTTATGTTGAAAGTCAAGAAGCAGGTTGGAAGAATGTGCAAAATAAACAAAAAATACATGGGCAAATGATTACAGAAAGAACTTTTACTGCAAGAGAGTTCAAGACAAACTCAGAAGAAGAAAATGACTAGAAAATCTCTACAGACAAAAACCTAAAAGAAAAAAATACACCTAGAATTTCCATCAAGAATTCCTAAATGAGAGGGGGCAGAGCCAAGATGGCAGCATGAAGGCAGCATTTCTGGAGAACTCCAACCCCACCCACCCCAAAAAAACTAACAAAGGATAACTCTAGTCAAAATTTAGAGGGGACAGAACCCACAGAAAGACTGAGTGATACATTTCCCAAGATAACTTAGAACTTCTGTGGAAAAGGTGCTTCATGGGGGGGTGGGGGGAGCCGTGGTGCAGCCCAACACAGCTCAGTGCAGTGCAACCCAGCTTGAAGGGACGGGGAGAGAACTCTGTTCCACCAAAATGAGTGTGGAGTGAGGAGCACAGACCGTAGAATCTGCTGCAAGAATCTGAAGAAAGCAGCCTGCACCCCCAGAGATGGTAAGGGAAGTCTGCAGAGATTTCTCTGCTCTCCCTGGGGTAGGACTCTGCTGTTTGCCTACACTCAGATATTGCAGTTTGGGCTTTCCATCCCAAGATAGCAGGATCCCTCCTTAAAGCCCCAGGGCAGAGGGAAGTACTGGTCCATCTACATATTAAAGCACAGGCTAGAGAGCATAAGACCTTGGAGGGAAAAAGGTCCCAGTGGGGTGTCTCAAAAAAAAAAAAACCCAAAGCCTTGGTAGTGCTGTGGATTGGTCTTGGGCTGAGGAAATGAGTAAACAACAGACAAAGAAGAATCTGACCATAGAGAATTATTTCAGTTCCATGGAAGATCAAAACACATACTCAGATGAGGACAAAATTGAAGCTTCCATATCCAAAACCTCCAAAAGAAACAGAAAATGGGCTCAGAGTATGGATGAGTTCAAAAAAGACTTTGAAAAGCAATTAAGGGGGGCAGCTAGGTGGCACAGTGAATAGAGCACAGGCCTTGTACTCAGGAGTACCTGGGTTGAAATCCAACCTCAGACACTTAATAATTACCTAGCCATGTGGCCTTGGAGAAGCCACTGAACCCCATTGCCTTGAAAAATCTAAAAAGAAAAGAGGAGAGGGAGAGAGGGGAGAGGGAGAGAGGGAGGGGGAGGGGGAGGGGGGAGGAGAGGGGAGGGGGGAGGGGAGGGGGAGGGGGAGGGGGAGGGAGAGGGGGAGGGAGAGGGAGAGGGAGAGGGAGAGGGAGAGAGGAGAGGGAGAGGGAGAGGGAGAGGGAGAGAGGGAGAGGGAGAGGGAGAGGGAGAGGAATTAAGGGAGGTGGAGAAATGAGAGCCATGCAGAAAAATCATGAAACCAAACCAAAAGCTTGGTGAAAGATATACAAAAAAAAAAAAATACTGAAGAAAATAAAATGTTAAAAACCAGTTTAGGCCTAATGGAAAAAGCAAAGCAAAACACAAATGAAGAGAAGAATGCCTTAAAAAGTAGAATTGGTCAGTTGGAAAAGGAGATAACAAAGCTCTCTGAAGAAAATAACTCCTTCAAATGCAAAATGTAACTAAAGGAAGCTGATGACTGCAAGAAATCAGGAAGAAATAAAACTCTTCCAAAAAAGCCAGAAATTAGAAGAAAATGTGAAATATCTCATTGGAAAAACAACTGACCTTGAAAACAGATCCAGAAAAAATAATTTAAAAATTATTGGGTTATCTAAAAGCCATGACCAGGAGAAGAACCTAGACTTCATTTTTCAAGAAATAATACAGCAAAATTTCCCTGAGATCCTAGAAACTGAAGGTAAAATAGAAGTTGAGAGAACAGTCACCCCCTGAAAGGAATCCTAAAAGAAAAACTTCCAGGAAAATTATAGCCAAATTCCAAAACTCCCAAATCAAAGAGAAAATTCTAAAAGCTGCCAGAAACAAACAATTCAACTACTAAGGCTCCATAGTCAGGATCACACAGGATCTGGCAGCATCTACATTAAGGGCTCATAGGGTTTGGAATATAATATTCTGGAAGGCAAAAGATCTTGGTTTACAACCAAGAATCAACTACCCAGCAAAAGTGAACATCCTCTTTCAGGGGAAAAGATGGACTTTCAGTGAAACAGGGGACTTTCAAACTTTCCTATTGAAACAACCAGAGCTGAACCGAAAGTTTGATCTCCAAGTACAGGACTCTGGTGAACCATAGAGGGAGTAGAAGAGAGGGACTAACTATGAGGAACTTGATGATGTTGAACTGTTTGTATTCCTGCACAGGAAGAAGATATTGATAACTCATATGAACTTTCTCATTTATAAGAGCTGTTAGAAAGAGCATATATAGACAGGACATAGGAAGGAGTGGAATATAATGACATGATGTAGTAAGGGAATGGAGCCAATGGGCGATGGGGGAAAGTACTGGGAGGAAGGAAAAGGAGATGAAGAAGAGGTTGAGAGATTTCATATGAGTCAAGAAAAAGCTTTTCAATGGAGTGGAGGGGGGAAGGCAAGGGGGAATGAGTGAGCCTTCATTCTCATTGGAAATGGCTCAGGGAGGAAATGACATGCATACTTAATAGGATGAGGAAATCTATCATGCACTGGAGAAGGATGGGAGGAAAGGGACAGGATGAGGGGGAATGAGGGGAGGGAAGGGAAGAATAGGTAATAGAAGAGAGGGAAGATCAAGGGAGAGGGTACTCAGATGCAACATACTTCTGGACAGGGCCAGTATGAAAGAGGAGAGAGAGAATAGAATAAATGAGAGTGGGAAGAAATAGAGTGGAGGTACAGCTAGTAACAGCAACTGAAGGAAAAATATTGAAGCAACTTCTCTAGTGGACTTTTGATAAAGAAAGCAACTCACCCCAGAGACAGAGCTGTTGGAATCTGAACACAGACTGAAGTACAATTTTTTTTTCTCTCTCTCGATTCTTGAGGTTTCTCATCTTCTTGGGGGGTGGTGGTTATGGCTATTCTTATTTTTATTCTTATAATATTCAATTTACATCAATGTATGGCATGGAAACAATATAAAGACTATCAGCCTTCTGTGGGGGGGGGAATCGTAGAATTCAGAGCCTTGCAAAAAATGATGGGTACATATTACTATTGTATATAATTGCAAAACAAATAAAATGTTAAAATGTTAAAAAAAAGAATTCCTAAATGAGTTTAAAGAAAGAGTTTAAAAAAGAATGAAAGCTAGGGATAAAACATATGAAGAGAATTAATAACTTGAAAAAGAGTAATAAAATGTTGCTAAAGAAAATAACTCCTTGAAGATTATAATTGAACAGATAAAAGCTAATGATTCCTTGAAACAAAAAAGAAATAATAAAAACAATATTAAAAGACTAAAAAAATAGAAGAAAATGTGATATATCTCATAGGAAAAACAAGTGAACTGAAAATCAGGTTGAAGAGAGATAATTTAAGAGTTCTTGAAAAAAAAGGAGTCTGGGTTTATATCTCCAGAAATCATAAAATGAATTTCCACGTATCTTAGAACCAAAAGGCAAAGTAGAAATGGAGAGAATCTTCCAGTCACCATAAAAAAGAAACCCCCAAATGAAAAAGAACATGAATCCTGCTTTGGACTGAATAATAAGACTGAATCCAGAAAAAGGGACATGATATTCCTGTTGTGCTCTGCCCTGGTCAGCACAAATTTGGATTCAATGTTCAGTTCTATGTATTACATTAAGAAAAATCATTGACAAGTTGTTGTTCCATCCAGAGAAGAAAAACCAACATGATGAGGGGCCTTGTGATCATTCCACATCAATCAACCAACAAGTATTTATTAACATCCTACAATGTATAGGTACAAACACAATGAATGAAATAATCTAACGGAGGAGACAAATTCCTATGTCATTATATCAAAAACAGATATGGAGAAAATAAATACATGACAAATTTTAGAGGTGATGTGGAAAATTAAGACACTAATATACTGTTAGTGAGACTGTAAACTGATTCAATCATTTTGAAGAGCAATCTGAAATTATGCCCAAAGTATTATAAAACTGTGTGTATACCCTTGGATCCAAGAAGCATCACTATTTGACCTGTTTCCCAAGAAGATCTGGAAAGAGGAAAATAACACATATTTTAAAATATTCATAGCAGCTCTCTTTATGGTAACTAAGAACTGGAATTTAGGAGATGTCCATCAATGGAGAAATGCTTAAACATGTGGTAAATGACTGTGATGGAATGCTACTGTGATTTAAGAAATGATGAACTCAGTGATCTTAGAAAACACATTAAAAACTTACATGAAATAATGAAGAGTGTAATGAGCAGGACCAAGAGAAAGTCATATATAGTAATAGCAATAATGCTTGAAAAATTACTTTAATGAGCATCTGTAATGAAAATGCTATCTGCCTCCAGAGAAAGAACTTATAAATAGTATGTATAGTATGATTATGTGTGTTCATATATACATGCATGTGTTTATATGTATATACACAATATGAATATGTGTGGTTGTATATGTGTGTGTTTGGATATGTGTGTATCTAAGCTCTCTCCTCACCCCACACTAGAGAAGGTTGCCATTTCACATACACAGAAGTAGAAAGAAGGAAATAATATTTATATTACTTACCTCACAGGGAGATTGTAAAGTAATGTTCTTTAGGTTTCAGTGATACTAATCTAGGACTGGGTGAGAATTCTCATTCTGGAACATTAGAAGCTGAGAGTGGGACTTCAAAGGTGGACAAATCAAACATAAGAGCAAAGTAGATATCTCATATTAACAGATAATGATGAAGAGAAAAAACTAAGAGACTCTGACTTGAAGCAATGTAGCTGACTGAAAATCAGCTACCCTCTCCATGGTCTGTAACAGGAAGGTCAGCAGTCTCTTGAAGACTTCATTTTTGCATGCTTTTGGAATGCAGCAAGTTGCAGGGGGTGGGGCAGAAATTCATCCCCCAAAATGCAATTGATAGCCTTTGAAAGTAGGTCTTTGTTCAACAGTCTACAAACTCATTTGCCTTTTGAGGGAAATCAAAACATAAGTTGATGCCCACAGTAGATGCCCACAATAGGCATTTTCCAATCACTGAGGTAGCTGTT
Source organism: Macrotis lagotis (assembly GCF_037893015.1). Taxonomy (NCBI): domain Eukaryota; kingdom Metazoa; phylum Chordata; class Mammalia; order Peramelemorphia; family Peramelidae; genus Macrotis; species Macrotis lagotis. Next base: position 790,717,883 of record NC_133658.1, read on the forward strand.
TATGGCACACAAACAGAGGGGAGGATCTTCTGATAATGAATATACACTTGTTCCTTCCTCCTCCCCTATAACTGAAAAAAATGCTGATAAATTTACAAGATTGTTCCAAAATGCTAATTGCATTTCCTTGTGTAAGCACCATAAAAAATTCATTGTGGTTTTTAACCACAAGATGCCAATTGTATTTTAAGAGCCTGGAAACAAAAAGTGAGATCTCAGGGGTTTATAAGGTTATCTAAAGAAAATGCAAACTAAATAGATAATTAGAAGAAAAAACAGATACTTTCTCAGAATCTGAGGGGGTGGGGAATGGTATCAAAGATTGTGCCTAAGGCAATACCCTTGGAGTCAGAAATTACTGAGTCCAAATTCCATGTCAGACATTTGCTAGCTATGTAATCACAGGCAAATTCTTTGAATCTCAGTTTCCACATCTGTAAAATGAGCTCTAAGGTCCTTTCCAAATCTAAATAAATAGTCCTATGACAGAATTTTAGTGTTAGAACTAATCCATGCCCCAACCAGATGCCTCTCTACAATACACTTGATAAATGGGCATCCAAGGAGGATGAGGAACCTATTATCTTCTCAGGTTTTATTCATGATCCCTTTTTCTACTCTCTGGGATCAAAAAGTCTAATAATATCTTTTCTTTGTGACAGCTTCTTAAATATTTCTAAATAATTATCATCCCACCTCTTTCAAGTATTTTCTTCCCCAAGCAAAAAATCCACAGTTCCTTCAGGGACATAATTTTTATATGGCATGATTTCTAGCCTTCTTACCCACCCTCACTGCACTCTAAATTTGTTAATGTGCTTTCTAAAATGTGGTTTGAGCTCCAAATTCCAGAGTATACTTTTGTTGATATTCAATTATTTTCAGTTGGGTCCCATTTGGAGTTTTCTTGGCAAAAACACTGGAGTAGTTTGCCATTTCCTTCTCCAGCTCATTTAAAAATGAAGAAACTGAAGCAAACAGGGTTCAGTGACTTGTCCAGTATCATAAGGCTGAGGCCAGATGTGGTCAGGAAGATAAGTCTTCTTGATGCCAGGTCTGGTATTCTATCTTACCTTTCTATTAAAACAGCTGACTATGGAACTATTGATTCAGATTGAGCTTGCTCCTCACTTTCAATTATTTCTCATATATAAAGTTGTATAATCAATATTGTCATTTCTATCTCAAATGCAACTCTTTTTCTCTTCACACCCTTATTCTTCATTACTTTTTTACCTAGATTATTTCAACAATCTCCTAACTGGTCTCTTGGAACATCAACCTTTCACTCTACTGCCAATGTAAATTTTCTTAAATATAAATCTGACTATATCATTCCCTTTCTCAATAACTTCTAGTGGCTCCCTATTGCTAATGAAAATAACAATATCATATATAAGTTCCTCTGTTCATCTTTCCTCAGCCTTTCACAAAATGTTCCGAATCTTTTTTCGAGTTTCTTGCATTCTGTCCTTCTCTAGGGTTCTCACATGTGACACGCTTTTCCCATATCCACTAGTTGTCCTGGATACCTGGAACATAATTCTTCATCTCTACCTCATAGAGACCTTCTCTTCCTTCCAGATACAACTCATTTCCCATTTTCTAAATAAAACCTTCTGAATCCCCTTGTCTACCAGTACCTTCCCCTAACTCTAAACTACCATTAATTTAGCTTTATTTCATTTATTTGTATTTATTGCACACATACCTCTTTGGGCATCTGCTTTTTCTCCCATCCAAATATGTCTTTATTAGTAGGGATTGTATCTTCTATTATTTTTGTATTTCCAATATCCAAGATAGTATATAAAGTGGAAAAAAACCCAGGAAGTAATTTGAAAAGGGATTAAAATCAACAGCTCAGGAAATCAAAGAAGGTTCTTTTTAGGAGCAGCTTTGACTCTTGAAGGGAGTTAGTGGTTCCAAATAGGAACGGGGGGGGGGGGGAGATTGATCCTAGGCATGGGAGATAACTTGTACAAAAACATAAAGGCAGGATGTGGGATGTCATGTATGAGAACAGCAAGTGAGTCAGTTTTACTGAAAGATGAAGTATATGAGGAAAAGTTATGGATAATCAGTCTGAAAAGTTTGAACTAGATTGTGAAAGGCTTTAAATATAAAGCATGGGAGTTTGCTCTGTTTTATCTTAAGGTATTGAGTGAACTACTGAGACTTCTGGGGAGAAGAGTGCCATGGTCAGATCTATTCTTTGGGAATTTGATGCTAAATTACAGGTCAAAAAAAGGAGAAATGATGCAGAGAAGACAACTGGGGGACATCGCAATGGTTCCTAAGAGAGGTTTAAACTATGATGGTGCTAATCATCATAAAGATGAATATGAGAGATATTGATCTATGTGATTTCTTTGCTCTATTTTTGTATAGTTTGAACCCAAGTATGGGATTTTACATTTATCCCCATTCAATGTCATTAATTTGGCCCATTCTAGCTACAGATATCTTTCCTTATATTGTATGCCAAGAGAACACAAGTTCCCTGAGGATAAACAATTGTTTGTTTTTTTGTTTAGGGTTTTTGGGGGTCTTTCAAGATTCATGCATATGGTAGACATAATAAATATTTGATTATTTATTCTACCTTAGCATTCTATCCAACCTTCTTTTTTGTCTTTGTATATCCAGAGTCCCTAGCAGTACCCTGGCACAGAGTAAGAGCTTGCTGGTTGATCCAAGAAGAAACAGAGCAAATCTGGAAGGAAGGAAGAGGACTCCAGATTGATGCTACAAAGTCATTTATTCAAAGTCACATAAATAATGGTAGAGAAAGAACTAGAAAGACTCAACTTCAGTCCACAACTACAGCTATCCTGTTAGGAATCTAGTACCTAAAGAAATACAAATACATACATATACACACACATACACACAGATACACACATATATCCAGGATGGTGGAAAGAATATAATCAGTCTCATTTATTAGGACTTTTAGTAGCACTTTCAGCTCAGTTTACAGTTGTCCATGCTCTCTTACTCTTCTATGGCCTCTGGATCAATATATCTTGAGTGACTAAATCCCCTAGATCATACAATCCCACCCCAAAATCCAGGATAGGAGAAGTTCCATATATCAGAAGTTCCAGAAGTTCCAACAAAGTTACTATCCACTGTGAGCTTCATCTAACTTATGAGAGGAGCCACTATCAAGTGGGGGGGGGGGGCAAGCAACTGCCATCTTCTTCATCTATGGCTGCTGTTCCTTTACCTGTGAAGGGCTCCCCATCTCCCACCCCCCCAACCAACACAATTCAGTGAAACTCAGTCATAGGTCCCAGAGATATCTGTTTCCCTCCTTTAAACTCTTCCCCACACCTTAGAGACCCTTATAATGGTTATAAGAAAGAAGTGCATAGCATAGGAGATAGACAAACAGCCTTAAGAGTTAGGAGGACCTGGGTATTGAACATATTCTGGCTACTAACCAGAGGCAAGTCATTTAATGACTTCAGTCACATTACATATTGCTTCTCACCTTCAATTTTTTCATATGTATAGTTGTATAATCAATATTGTCATTTCTATCTCAAATGCAACTCTTTTTCTCTTCTCACCCTTATTCTTCATTACTCTTTACCTAGATTATTTCAACAATCTCTTAACTGGTCTCTTGGATCACCAACCTTCCACTCTACTGCCAAAGTGAATTTTCTTAAATATAAATCTGACTATATCATTCCCTTTCTCAATAACTTCTAGTATTATTTTTATTGTTGTTGTTGAGTCAAGTCCAACTTTTTTTTGGGGGGGGGGGTTCTCAGCAAAGAGATTGAAGTGATTTATCATTTCCTCCTCTAGTTCAATTCACAGATAAAGCAGTTGAGGCAAACAGAGGGAAGCAACTTGCCCAGGCTCACACAGATAGTAAGTGTTTGAGGCTAGATATGACCTCAAGGAGATGAGTCCTCCATATTCTAAGCCAAACACTCTATCTACTATATAAGGTACATATTTAGAACCACCAAAGTGGTGGTGGTGGTGGTAGTAGTAGTAGTAGTAGCAGTGGAAGCAGTAGTAGGAATAGGAGTAGTAGGGGTAGAGGAGTAATAGTAATAGTAATAGCAGTAGCAAAAGCAGCAGATGTAGTTTGGATTATTTGGACTATTACAAGTGTTTCACTTTATTTCCCCAATCACCTTCATGAGAATAGCAAAAAAGGTGGTTTTTATTTTATAGATGAAGAACAATGCAATTTGATCACTATCATGATTAATTGTGACTGTGACCTCAGGATACCTAATTCCTGATCCATCTCCTTTTGACCATGCATGGGGAATTGAGGAAAAGGGTAAAGAGGGAAGAGGGTCACAAAAGCAAGAATTTACTTTTTTTAATCTATGGAATCCAATTCTAGACATATTATCCTCCTACCCCCACTACCTCCACCCTAGTCAGGGATGCATTTCCCAGTTTCCTCCCCAGTCTCCCATAGATACAAGGTTCCTAAGATACCTTAGAGGTCATCCTATCCCTTCCCCTTCCCCACTAACCCCCAATTCTATGGTGAATCCAGTCCAAGAAACAGACATCTTGGTGTAGACTCCTGGCCTGTGATATTTCCCACAAACCCAGCCCCAGCTCTCCAAATGCACCGAGTGCCCTATTCCTCTGTCCAGACACACCAAGGACCTTCCACTGTCTCCCTTAGAGACCCCAGGGACAGAGACAGAGAGGGGAGCAGTTGGTTAGTTCTTCTCAGGAGAAGGGTGCACTGAGGTCTCTACCATAGACGAAATGACTAATGATCTGGAGCTCTTACCCCACCCCATTTCCCTTCTGGAGCATCCCTACAAGGCAGAGCCAACCCCAATCTAGCCCAAAGCCTTCCGCAGGGGGGCCTCCCATCACTGGCTCCTTCAGAAGGTTCGAATCAGTAGTGATTTCCTATAAATCACCTCTGCTCAGTCTGACTGAATTAGTACTTCAAATGCACTCATCACTTTACCTATCCCTTTATAAAAAGGCCTCTTGATCCCCAGCTCTACCCACAACTCCTGGAGTGGTAGGAGCACCCCAGCTTGGGGCCCTCTCTGTACCAACCTCCTCCAACCCAAATCACACCACCACCACCACCTGGCATGCATTGATGTGCCCATCCAGGTAGCCAGTGCAGAGCATCTGGGGAGTGATTATGCCTTTGTATAGGCAGGAACTGTTGCAGAGCTGGGAGCTGATCAGGGTGACCAAGGCATTCTGGAGGTATAAGAGCCATACCCTGGAAGAGGCAGAATCCTAATATCAATGGAAACAGAGATACATGGAGAAAGAGGCAAAAACAGAGGCTGCAGTCTTGTCAGAGGAGGTGGGAGAGGGAAGAATGGAGGCCCTAGACATCCATGAATGGTCTGTGGTAAAGCCACAGGAATATTTTGGGGAGGTGCCAGGAAGAGGAAGGAATAAAGAATTAACATAGCTATGACTATCTTTCCAATATGAATATAGTCCAAAGGACAACAGACTGGTAGACCAGCCAAAGAGGGTACCCTGGAAAAGGAGATCTGGGGTCTAGTGATATTGGTAAAAGGGAATGAATGTGTCCCAAACAATCTGATCATAAGGGCAAAGGGGACTCCTCCCAATGATCTCTTGTCCAACACCAACCCACCCTCCCTAGAGCTCACTCACCTTGATGAGGGGCTGTGGAGCCCCAGCCGGACATCCAGCATCTGGAGCCCTGCGGGAAATCCTGCTGCATTTCTGGCAGACACATAGCCCTCACCATGTCTAGAGAAGAAGATAGCACTTGCTTACTACATTGGCCTTTGCTAATTCAGGTACAGCTCTAGGGCCTGAAGGTCATAGCCTTGATCTTCTATCAAACTTAGCCCCTGTTCCTCATGCCAAATTTGTTTTCTGGTCTGGAGGGAAAGGTTAAAGGGAAATTTCATTAGGGAGAGTCCCAACATCTTTTTCCAATGGGGTGCAACTTCTTATTTCCCACAAAGTCTTCTGCCCACCACAGCAACGTCATGGGAGGAAGCCAGGGTGAGGGGAAGTGTTAGAATGGAAGTCACTCTGGGAGCTGGGTGATTTCTCCCTGCTCCCCCAGGGACTTCTTGGCAGCCACAGAGAAGGGGGGTGACTGAAACAACTAGTATGGAGATAAGATAGAGTTTCTTGCTCTCTTGCCTGGGGCACTCCATTTTGGAGTACTTCTACTTCAACTCCTCTTCCAGTCCTCCAAATCAGGACACTGATGCTGGAGCTTGTCCTAACTCTGAAAACTGCCTGCACTGTTGATGCCAAGAAATAGGGATTCATTCACATGGAAATAGCTTCTTTTCCAGCCCTTGTTCCATATTGGAAAGTTGTCCCAACTGGACTGCCAAACCAGATAGGGTGCCCTTCTCACTCCAAAGGGAGATTTCTCCCCACCTTCCTTAAAGGGTCAGTGCCCATCAGATCATGCCTTCCTTACTGGAGAAGTTCAGTGGGGTCTGGAGCTTCAGCAGAGCCATGTTGTAGTCTTGTCTTTGTGGATTCTGAATCAGGGATACAGGAAGATCTGTTCCACCATGGTCTCTGTTTGCTACAATGTCACTGTGGTTGATGATCCCCACAAAGATCCTCCAACTGGATGTGTGGGACAGCCTGAAACTGGACAAACAGATGATTCCAAGGACTGAGCACAGGACACAGGTGTGACAGAATGGCATGATGCTGGGGGCAGAGACAATGGGAGGGAGGACATGAGTGCATCTTCTTGGCAGCAATGGAGTAAATAGAAAGAAGCTCCCTCCAGAAAAAGTCCAAGTCTTACACGTCTGCATCCCCACATCCCCAGGTGCAGGAGCATCAACACCTTGACCTAGAGCTGGAAGGACCTCAACTGTTTCTATCTAGTTCAGCTTCGTCTTACAGATGGCAAAACAGAAGGCTAAATAACACCGAAGCAGGATCTAAACCTGTGTCTTTGGATTCCAGAGTTGGGGGGGGGGGTGAGCTTGTTCATTGATCCACACTAAAAAGAACCAGAACAAGTAGCTAATAAATATTTTACGGCTGATTGATGCATTTAGGTGCCAGAAGTATTAGAGAACTCCAGCCCCTCTATTTGTTATTACATCATCATTGACAGTATCGATCAAAACTTATTAAGTCCCCAAAGAGGCACTGTGCTATAGTAGAAAGAAGGGCCAGAAAGCTGGGTTCAAATTCTGGTTCTGAGTTCAAATCCTCAAACTCTGCCAATAAGTAGGTGGACAACCCTGGCAAACCTAATCTCTTTGAGTCTTGACTTGTCTTAGATAAAGATTCTTTGTGAAAAGAATAAAGGAGAAAATGAGCTGAAATTGTAAAACTGTAAAGGATTTAATAAATGGAAGGTATTTATAAAAGCATTCTTTCCATACATAGCACAGATGCCATCTCCTTTTCTGACTTTTTAGTTACTAGCATTTCTCTATCTCTTCTGTCTCTGTCTCTGTCGTCATTCTTCCTTCTCACTTTCCCTCCCTTTTCTGTCTTATTTTTGTCTCTTTGTCTTCCTCCCTCCCTCTCAATCTCACTCTCTTCCTCCCTCCTTCTCTCTCTCTTCTTCCCTACCTCTTTCTCTTCTTTCTCTCTCTCTTTCTTTCTCTCTCTCTCCCTCCCTCCCTCTATCAAGAGATATTTATTATGATTATGATTAGAATTTTTGAGAATAGAGATCATTTCATTCTTCAAATTCATATTCCCATTTCCTAGTACAATGCCAGACTTATATTTCATAACACTCATTGGATGAATCATTATCATCATCATCATTATAAACATAAGAAAAAATGCCCATAGCACAAATCTCAGAATAGCACAAAAAAAACCTCTAAACACTAATTCTCCCCTTTAGAAGTTTATAATTTGTATTAGACACACATGGATAGGACACAAAGACAGAAGCAAGAGCAGCCTGGAGTCCCTCCACAAATGAACAGACAAGGACTCCATGTGCTCCACAGCTCAGGCAAAGGTTGATTAAGGGGGTGGGTGGAGGGCCTCTGGAGACATACCTGTAGACAGAGCTGCAGTCACCACTCACTTGGAGCCAGCACTGATCCTCCACATGAGTATGTGGGACCCATGAACATGCTGACCTGCCAGGGCCAACACCCAAGGACAGCAGAGGTCCCATGGATAATTCGAGAAGTCAGTTGCTGGACCCCATTCCCTGGCCATAATTGGTTGGAGAGGAAAGAGAGGAAGAGAGAGACAAAGGTTGGTCAGCAAGGTGTCAGCATATTTGGGAGTATGGCTGAGGCTGGTGGGGGTCATGGAGTGTTCATGACTAGCTCTCCATAATCCTTGGGGATAAGAGGAGCTTGAACAATGGAACTCCACATATATCCCCATCCCTAGAACCTCAATTTGATCAATTTGATTTCAATTTCCTTTGGGTTTTAAGACTGCTAACAAGGTGTAGGATAGACTTAGTTGAATTTCACCTCAGGTTGAACTCTAAGAGGTAAGGCAGAGGCAGGGAAGGTATAAAATGGTCAAAAGAAATGTAATAGCAAGTGCAAAACAGTACTTAGATAATTCTAGTATTTCATTACCTGTACTAGCATCTCTAAGGGAATGGAAAAGAACTCTTGTTCACTTCATCCCCATCTACCTAGCCCAAACTTAGCTTCCTTCTATGGGCCTCCATAGTCCCTCCTGGCAATATCTCATATCTTTCCCTTCTCCCCCCCCCCCCCAATGATTAAATCTGCAACTAGAACCATCTGGTAATGGAAAATTGATCACAAATCCAATGAAATCCTTGCATAAGACCAGTACACAGTTAAGTAGGCAGAGTCAACAGATACACATAGAAGTGAACAACAATTCCCTCACTAGTAAACTCCATGACCCCCACCAGCCTCAGCCATCCATCCCAAAGATGCTGACACCTTGCTGACCAACCTTTGCCTCTCTCTCTTCCTCTCTTTCTGCTCCCACCAATTATGGCCAGGGAGTGGGATCCAGCAACTGACTTCCCGAATTATCCATGGGACCTCTGCTGTCCTTGGGTGTTGGCCCTGGCAGGTCAGCATGTTCATGGGTCCCACATACTCATGTGGAGGCTCAGTGCTGGCTCCAAGCTGGGTGGTGATTGCAGCTCTGTCTTTACCCTGATCTTTTACGCATACCACAGATTGTAAGGAAAAGGGCTCTGCACACAGCAGGGATTGATAAATATTTGATGAATCCTAGATGGTAAATCATTCAAACTATCCCCAATCCCCAGCTGGGACACAACTGCAAAGCAGGGCCCTGCCAAGGCCATCCATTTCCATGTCCTAAGGTCCTATTCATTCCTCTTCTAGGGGAAGGGATGTAACTCACCTGAGCATTTGAGGGAGACAACCTGGCCCAAGGCACAGCTGTTCCTAGAGAGCAGTGGGGGTTAAGAGGTGGAGGGTTAATGAGAGGCCCTTTTATTTCATAGCAATATAGTCACTCTTCAAGCTCCTGCCCAAGGGGCAGCTGGGTAGCACAGTGGATAAATTGAGAAGACCTAAGTTCAAATCCAGCTTCAGACACTTACTAGTTGGGTGACACTGAACAAGTCTCTTAACCTTATTTGTCTCTGTTCCTCATCTGTAAAATGGGCTGAAGAAAGAAACAGCAAACCACTCCAGCATCTTTGCCAAGAAACCCTCAAATGAAGTCACAAAGAGTTAGAAACAACTGACCCACCACAAAAACCTCGTCCCCCTCCTTGGAGAAGGGCATCAGAATGGCCACACAGTCTTCATGACCAGAACAAAATTCACTACTGGAAGGTTTGAACTATTTATAAACAATCAGATGGTATAAGTTCATGAAGAGCTGAAAATGAACTCAGGAAAAAAAGATCTGAATTTAAATCCTGCCTCAGTGGCTTTAAGCAAGTCACTTAGCCTCTCAGTGATTCAGTTTCCTCATCTGTAAAATGAGGGAGTCAATAACTTTAAGGGCACTATTGGTTCTGAAACTATGACTCCATGATCCTGTTTACAGTTTAGGTATATACATAAAAGAGATATAGTGCTCAACCACAGGTACATCACAGGTCCAAATGATTTCCTGAAAAAACTATCCTTTCCCGGACTTAGTCTGAATTGAGATCAGTCCCATCAGAGGCTGGCAAATTCTCAATTTTGTTAGTCCTCACCCAACCCTAAATTAATCTCTTCCCTCCCCTCCCCCCCACAATTTGTGTGACTCCTGCCTCCACTTTGACACATACTTTCACTAGACTGCAATATTTTTCTCCCCAGGAGAAAATAGAAACCTCCTCTATTTACATATTTTGGTATTTACTTATGCCACTTCCCACAGCATACATATATTCACTCCTTCCTCTTCTATAGAAGAAGAAGAGTCTGGGGGAGAAAACTTTGGGGACAGATACAAGAAATCTGGATATCCCACTCACTGATTGAGAGTGGGGTTGTAGTCCTTGCCAACTTTCAATATTTGAGAGAATATCTTCCAGACCTAGGTATTTTTCTCTCCTCTAGGCAGTCCACTGCTATTGTTCAGGATGAGAGGGGGGGATTTATCTCTCTTGAGAATCATTCTTTGCCATTTCTATAAGGAAAAACTGCCTCATCCATAGATGCCCCTGGTTGGTCTGATACCACTCCTTCCCTTTTGTGCATGAAGTCCCCATGGAAATAAGAAAGATTCCTCCTGTGGAGGAATCCCCCTTCTACTCAACCCAATGTAGCTCTCCTACCTGTGCTGCCACATCTCCTCCTCCAGGCAACCCCTCAATCTGGGAACAAATTCCTGAGAATTGTTGACTTTTATAGGAGTCAGTTTCACTCCATGGTGGTGAATAAATCTTGGCACACACACACACACACACACACACACACACACACACACACACACACAAAGTTAACCGTAGTATAGAAATAAGAAGAAATGGACTTAAAGTGCAACAAAAGGAATATAAATTAGATTTAAAAATTGAATTTTCTAATGGGGAAACTTTGAAATGGATGACTGAGTGAGGAGAAAAACATCCTTCCTCTCTTGGGGTCTTTTTGTTGTCATTGTCAAAAACGACATGGATTCTCAAAAGTCTGGGTTGAATTGTGGTCTAAAGGCAAGGGAACAGCCTCAATGATCTCAACATTGGGGCTCATATTTGAGATAAATGGAAATATGGGGCAAATAAAGGAACCTCCCCACTTTCCCATCTTCCCTCTCTTCATCCTCTATTTCTTCATCCCTCCTAGGCTCCCACCAAACTACCTGAAATGTTCAAGATGTTGACAAATCCGGGACCCTAGGGCAGGATTCATGGCATACCAGAAGCCAGTTTGGGCTGCAGAAGTTTCTAGTGTTTTATTCTGAAAGATTCTGAAACCACAGAATGAAAAAACATATTGTCTCCTATGCCTACCAGTAATCCAGGCTCTCTAGAACTAGCAATATAACCTAGAAATTTGGACAAGATAGTGCTTGATGGGTTTGGAGAGAAAGGAATACAGACATCTATCTGGATTATTTTGTACAGAAATTGGCAGAGTGTTTTTCAAAGAGAAAGCTAATTGCATTAATTAGAGAAAATCAAATTCCTAATCCCCAATTTGGGTCAAATATTCCACCAGTCTCTAAGGGAAACCATGTCTCCCCTTACAAGAAAAGAAACCTTCTGGACTCAATTTTCTAAGTTTGCTCATCTCTCTAGATGTCTCCCTGGCCCCAGGTCCCAGGATCAGAACAAGCATCAAGGACAGGTTGGATCACTCCCAGAAAGCAATGAGTCAAGTTAGTGCTAAAAGTCAGTTTATCTCCTTAAGGACAGACTGGACTCCATGTCCTGTCCCTCTCCACCCTAATGCTTCAACTTCCCCACACTACCCCCACCAAGGGAGCCAAGGGGCTTTCCATCCATCCTTGGCTGTGGTTAAAAGTAGAGACAATAAGAAAAAATGAGACCCAGAATTCTCTTGACTAACATCCAGAACGCTGAATATGAAGAGGAGAATCTTGAAGAAAAGATTTCCTATCAACTCAGACTGGGTGAACATGACTCAAGGAGGGAGGTGGTCACACACCTGACTTGGAGACTATTGGGGGGGGTTCTCTGCATAGCTCAATATTGTTCTTTTGTTGCAGGGTCTTCAATAAGGCAGTTGTCATGAAAAAAACAGGACTACAGAAAGAGGTGAAAAGGGAGGAGGAGGAGGGAGGTCAGAAGAACCACCAGGAGAACCAATGACAACCAACATGGAGAGCCTCCTAAAGAATATATTTCATCCCTAGCTCTGTCCAGAACACTTAAGTGAAAGTCTTTCTACCATTTTAGTAAAAGTTATTCCATCAATTCTCATAGTCAATCATTAAGATGACTTAAACCCCTCACTATTGTGCCTAACCCAAGTCCTCCCTATTCCATTCCCTCTTGCTCTCCTCTTGAATAAGGAATAATCCTTATCCCCCCCTCACCTGCCTGAACCTATTCTTTTGCCCTTATCTTCCCAGTCTTCCTAAGGGGTCAGCCAGGATTGTTTAAAGCCTAGGAAAATATGAAGCATGGTATAGCTTAGTGTCCTTGGCCATAGAGACACATCACTGACCTAGAAGCCAGATCCTAATGCCTATCCTAGTCATCAGCCCAATGATCAGAAACAAGATACATCTATGTCTTTCTTGCCTTAGAAAGGTCCAGCATCCATCAGGAAAATCTGGAAAAGGAAGCAGAGAGAACTTGGGGTACCGAATTCCGAGAGTCCAAACAGACCCTATCCCCAGGTTCTATTTTGTGGAATAACTTATAGGAGTTTCAAGCAAATGACCTTGAAGGTGACCTTCTATAATATCCCAGGAAAAGATAAAATGGAAAAAGGGAGAAGACTCAGTTGTCCTCTCTTCAGGGCAACCTGGATGAGGGAGTTTCTTCTTTTTTCTTTCAGGTTGGGAATAGGAAAAAGAGGGAATGAGTAGATTAAAATGGAAAGGAGAAGATATGACTGAACAAAGAAAGGGGAAATCATTTAGCTTGTCTAATCTTTGCTTTCCTCATATTATCTGAATTATCTACCTCCGAGAGTTGTTGTGAGACTCAAGGAAGATAATGTATATAAAGAAATATAGTGTCCCTCTGGATGTATATAAACTAAGTCTCTGTCCTTTCCCTTTCTCTTCTCATCTTCAGGTGATTTCATGGGTTCAATTATCACCTATTTGCAGATGACTCCCAAATTTAGATACCTGGCCCTTATCTCTCTCCTAAGTTTTAGTCTCCCATCATCAACCCCATCTTGATGTCCCATAGGTATCCCAAACTCAACATCTCCAAAACAGAATGCATAACATTTCTCCCCATACCCACTTCTCTTTCCCACTCTGCTATTTCTATTGAGTCACCCCCTTCTTTCAGACACTCAACTTTGAAAATTTCAAATCTCCCCATACTTTTCTTGATCTACCACTGCAGTATAGTCAGAACACCAGTCTTGTCAACCCAGTTTTTACAATACTTCTTATATCTGCTCCCTTCTTTCTGCTTATATGACTTCTACCCAAGTTTAAACCCTCATCACCTCCCCCCAAACTGTTGCAATAGTCTCTAATTGATTTCCCTGACTCAAGCCTCCTCCTTTATCTATCCATTCTCCACACAGGTGCCAAATGGATATCGACCATGTCACTACCATACTGGAGAAGTATCAATGGTTCACTATTTCCTCTAGAATAAAAATAAAAAGATTTCAGTTTGGCATTTAAAGCCCTTCACAATCTGATTCCAGTCAATCTTTCTAATTTCACATTATTTTCTCTTGTGTGATCTATGTTCCTACAAAATTAGTTGATTCCTATTTCCCTGTGTCTCTGAAAGCACCCCCTTCACTTCTCAGAACTCCCAAAATTGCTTGGTATTTACTTTGTGTATTTGTATATACTTTTTCCTATTTAGCATTTTATGTAATCAGAATTTGTTTCTTGAAGGAAGGTATTATTTCATTTTTGACTCTACCACTAGCAGCTAGCATGATGATTTTTACCAAGTAAACACTTAATCCTTGATTAACTGAATGGAAGTGATTTGAAAAAATTTTAAAGGTTATTATGGAGGAAGAGGGGAGATAGAAACCCTGGAGATCTGAATAGCCCACAGACTACTAATTATCAGAGAAGGATGACCAGCACACTATGCAGACCTGCCACCCTCCTCACCCCTAAGACCTCCTTCCCTAGTTGTCGATATGATTCCACGGAACATATTTCTTTTTCACCAGTCCTTTCCTCACTGAATTCTTATGGGCACATGACTATCTCCAGACTCCTTTCTGGGCATTTCTGGCTTCTTCTCCAGATGCCCTTCCAGATCATGCTAGTCAACCAGATACACATTCTAGGAAGAAAAATAAATCAAAGAAACATAGAACTCTCTCCCTCCATGATTAGTTTCAAACTATTGCTCTTGATATTTTTGGCAGTCTGGTGAAGCCTATTTATTAAATATAGATAGGCCTCTTCTCAGAATGATATATTTCAATGTATAAAATACAGAGGATTACAAAGGAAACCAACCATATTGATAATTGCTAATAATGATGTTAATAATAATAATAATATAGTGCTATATAAATATAATCTATAATAGGCAAATATATTATTATAAACATATAACAATAAATGTAATACTAATAATTGTTAGTAAATTGTGCTTTAAGGTTGCTCTTCAAATAGAATCTCATTGATCCTCAAAACCATCCCATAAGGGAAGTGCTATTATGAATCCCACTGTATAGATGAGGAAACTGAGACAGACAGGTTAAGTGACTTGTCCAGAGTCACATAGCTTGTAAGTGGCAAAGAATGGATTTGAACTCAGATCTTTTGACTCCAAGTCCAGTACTCCATGTAGCTGACTCAGATATAACTTTCTGTAAATATAGTTATCAAAATATTATTTTTTAGGTTTTTGTGAGGCAAATGGGGTTAAGTGGCTTGCCCAAGGCCACACAAGGTAGGTAATTATTAAGTGCCTGAGACTGGATTTGAACCCAGGTACTCCTGACTCCAGGGCTGGTGCTTTATCCACCCCTCAAAATATTTTTAAAAACAAGCTCAGAGATCAGCCCCCCTCCAAGTGAAGAACCCCAGGAGTCTCAAAAGCCCTCGGAGCAGGCCCCTAAATCCTTGACTGATGTTTGTCAGCCCTTCCCTTCCTGTCTCATCATCCCAAACCTTTCCCAGGGTCTCTAAGCCCCCAGCCCCTCACTCTTTGACTTTGATCTCTGCTTAACTTCCCCCAGCATTTGTCTGTAACCTCCTCATCCTCTAAAGGGTTCACCTGCCCCAGGTTACCCTGGCCCCTCCCACCTTCTCTGGTCCACTGTTTATCTCTTCCTCTCTCCTAGCACCTGGAGTGCCAGTTTCCTTGAACAGACCCAAGAACCCATGCCCAGCCCAGTCATCCCCCAGAGGACTTGAGGCAGGGGGAGGAGCTGGCCTCTGGGAGGGGAGAGGCCAGGTCACATCTGTCATCCCTTCTCTGCCTCAGAGCTAGAAATAAGCATCATCCCCCAGCCTGGGAATAGAAAAGTCCAAGGGGGCTGGGATTCTGGAACAGGAAGAGAAAGAGGCCTGTGCTGACTCATTCTAATGAGAGCAGCTTTGGAGTCCAGACAGGTCCAATCACCCACCTTGAAGAAGACACCTGTGAATAGGATCAGCTGGTTCCTAATGTGCTTTTAAGCACAGTGACTGTCCAGAGAGAACTGGGTTAAGGGGGCTAGGACTCGGAGGGGGTAGAGAAAGAGAGAGAAGTAGAAACATTTTTATCAGTGATTTGGATGGAGGTATAGATAACCAACTGATCATACTGTAAATGATACAAATTTAGGAGGCATGGATAATAAACATAAATGACAATTAGGGTCTGAAAAAATATTAATAGGCTAGAAAATTGGGCTAAATATAATAAGATGAAATATACTAGTGAAATATTTAAAATCTTACATGAGTTCAAGAAATGAATTTCACAATAGGGACAGAGAATAAGTTGGCTAGAAAAAAGATCTGGGGTTCCTAGTGGCTCAGTTTGAGTCAGCAGATGATATGTCAAGCAGTCATAAACTTGGTCTACATTAGGAGAGGCATAGCTTCTAGAAGTAAGGATTGTATTCTGCCATGCTCAGAGAAAGAAAAAAAAATTGATAAGCTAGAGAAAGTCTAAAAGAGAGCAACTTAAATGATGAATCAGGTAGAGGAACTGGAGATGTTTAGCCTTCAGAAGGCATATGATAATCTGTCTTCAACATTTGAAACACCGTCCTGTCAACTAATATGAAAATAAGTTTTGCATCCTTTCAAATGTATAGTTGATATTGCTTTCCTTCTCAATGGGTGGGGGAGGGACTGGAGAGAGGGAGAGGATTTAGAATTCAAATTTTGTAAATGAATATTAAAAATGATAAATAATATTTCTAAAATGTTGTCATATAGAAGACAGGTTAGATTATTCTCTTTGGCCCTAAAGGGAAGAACAGAGAAAAATAGCAGAAGGTTTAAATAAGGCAAATTTAGGCTTGCTAGAAGGACAATTTTCGAAGAAGGACAGCAGTGTTCACCCTGTTGGTAGTTGATTCCCCCAGGGTCCTGGCATTGGTGGGGCTATCTTTTTCAAGCATAGTTTGAATTAGATGGGTGGTGAGGTCCCTTCCAGCTCTAAAGGTCTATGATAATTATCCCTTAAAGCATATTGGCTGTAATTTTTCCAGGAATCAAAATCAAGTCTTCTGACCTATGGTCCAATCATCTCTTGTTTTTGATTTTTTTTTTTATCAGAGCATTGGTCTTTCTTAATTCTAATAGAGCCACTCTCACCCTCTACTGGTTGGTCATATTAACCCTGGAATCTTCCCTAGCTTTGCTTTCTGACTTCATAGCTCTGCTTTGTCTTTGAACTGTGGCCTGATAATTTTCCATCAAATTGAGGAAGAAGGAGCAAATCCGTGCAAATTTCTGTATCTCTCATCAACCTCATCCAGGTCAGTAGCTTATAAATGGCCCCATGAAATGCTCTTGGGAGACCTATGAGAAAGATCAACTCCCCAAATGTGGGGAAGAAATAAAATGCCACCCGCACAAGAGTGCTAGGCCAAGAATGAGGAAAACCTTAATGCAAATCTAGCCTCAGACCCTGACTAGCTGTGTGACCCTAGGCAAGTCATTTTAACTTCCATCTGTAAAGTGGGGTGAATTATAGCATTTTTAAAGCTGAAAAAGTCAAAAAGACCTCCTACTCCAAACCCAGTGTTCTTTCCATTGCACCACATTGGGAATGGGTGTGAAGAAGAATGATCTTCAAGAGAATTCCTAGGGCCTGCCCTTGTGAAACTCGATGGTGATTGAATCAAGTAAGTGAGGGAAACCTGTAGAGCATTTAGAATTGGGGGCCTGACTCTACTGAACCTCAGAAGACAAAGAGTGCCAGCTTCAGCCCCATCCCTGGAGCTATTTGGGGAGCCTCTCCCAACTCTGAAATAGAGGGTGGGACAAGGGGAAGAAAGGATAGAGGAGATCTTACCTTGTGAGGGAGGATAGTGAACACTCAATGCTAAGGCTTCTTCTAGGGGAGGACCATCTTCTGCTCCCTGGGAGCTGCTGGGTGTTTAAGAACCCCAAATCCTCAGTTGGACTGAATTGCCAGCTCTCTGTCTCTCTTATCTGCCACCCCCAGGACCCCCCCCCCTCAGATGGACCCACAGATGAGCTACTGTTCCAACAAGGGGGAAGCAGGGCTGGGTTGGCCAGACCATCCCTTCCAGATGCTAATTAGATGCCTGGAAACAGAGAAGAGTGTTGGGAGGTGAAGAGCAGGGGAAGGGGAGAGGGCAGGAGGATGACTGGTAGATTGTTACCTAGTGATTAAGTCCCTTGTGCCAAAAACTGTATAGTCTTCACATGGGCTGGGTGATTTTCCCTATGAAATGATGTCTGTCTGGAGATGGAGTGAAGACAATATTAACATTTGTTGACATGTTTTTGCATTAGTCTTCTAAGCTTCACCTGCTCTCTCTTTGGATTGCCATTTCCCCAGTGAAGGGGCAGTTGTCATAATATGTGGATGATGACAGGAGGGACTTCAGATGCCCCCACAATCCTGGTGGGGGAGTGGATTTCCCTGACTCAAGCATCAGTATTGTCTGAAATTGATAGAAAGCACCTAAACCCCATCTGAACCTGGTGAGCACAAATCTTAGGTGATTTCTTTGGACCCAGAGAAGAAGAAGAGACAGGTGGGATAGGATCTGAACTCATTGGTGCCTCTCATTTAAAATATATCTCTCTAATCCTTTCCTGCCTTCTAAGGTTCAGGGGAGGTCTTACATTCATCCCAACTGAGCACTAACAGGATTAGAGGAACTTAAAATTTAACTTCCTTGAGTCCTGGATCTCTCACCCTTAAAAGGGAGTGACAGGTATTAAGAGCTGTACTCTCTAACTTGAAAGTTTTTGCAAAGAAAATTCTTTGTAACATTTGTATAAATGTGAGCTATTCATTATCTTCTAATATTTAAACTCTCTAAGCCTCAGTTTCCTCATCTGCCAAATGGGAGTAATAATAGTACCTCCCTCACAGAGTCGTTCTGAGGATCAAACAAAATAAAACATATCAAGTGTTTTGCAGACATTAGTGCTATATGCTGTTATTGTCACTATGCCAGGTACAAGGGTTTTTGGGGGAAAGGCAGGGCAGAGGAGAATAGTGGTGGCAGAGACAGGTTCTATGACATCATTGGTACTATGAGGAACTGCCTGTGAGGAAATGGGCTCAAGTAGCTCAGAACTGGATCCACAGGGTCAGCCAAGTTGTACAGTGGAATAGTACAACTTGGTGGAGTCAGGAGGACCTGAATTCAAATGTGACCTAGCTATGTGAACTTGGGCAAGTCACTTAACCCCATTGCCTTGCAAAAAAAAAAAAGAATTGGATCCACAGCTTAGAGTCTTCCAGGATCTCCTCCATGATCCTTGAGGAGTTAAGTCGACATATTAGAGGCAGGGCCTGAACCCAGACCTCACTGACTCCAAGTCCTTCTGCTCTATCTACAAGGACTGAATCACTAGGCATCTAACACCATTCCACCTAGCACATCAATCAGATGTCATCTGATTGATCAGTGAACAGATTTTTGACTCTTATACCTTCCTTTCTCCCTATTTTCCACCCAAACCTATGTATTATGTAGTTCTCAGTTTGTAGAAGACAGAAAAAATATACCACTCTTATAACATCATGCCAGTAAGAAGACTGTGGTCATCTGATCATTCAAGGTAGTAGCAAAGAAGAGGTGTTGAAATGTCTCAACTAAGATTCTTAGAATTCCTAAAATGAGATTATAGTCACTTCTGAATGGAAATATTGAGAGATGGCATAAGCCAACCATCCCTCATTCTCTTAATTTTTCCCCCATTCCCCCATGTGAGTACCTCACTCCCCGTTTTTTTCTCTTATAAATTATCTTTCCTCATTAGAGTATAGACTTCTTGAAGATGGACTGTCTTTCATTTTGCTTGAGTTTATAACCTCAGCCCATAGTCTAACTCCTAGCAAATAATAAGTGACTAATGAGTCTGCTTAATAACTAGTGAAGGAGAAAGTACTTCCTGAAGAGGCCTGGGACATCCTCAGTAATTAGAACCAGCCTGTCACCGATTATTATAGGATACCTAGAATCATAGGATTTTAGAATCAAAAGAAACTTATCTCAGTGCTCTTGCAGTCTGCCATCTTTCCAATGCTCATTTTAAAGATGAAGGAACTGAAACCCAAAGACCAGTCATGCAATCACAGACTATCACAGATGGAAGGGGACTTTGGGACCATCTAGTCCAACCTGAACCTCAGTGAGAATCCCCTCTACTTCCCTGGCAAATGGTCATCCAGGTTTGGCTTTAACAACCTCCAGTGAAGGAGAAGCTGTCACCTCCCAAGACTGACATCATGACTTACTCAATGTCACACACACAAGAGCCCAGATTTCCTAACTATCTCTTGGTGTCCTCATCACTGTGTGTTTGTCTATGTCTGAATCTATCATCTATCTATCTATCTATCTATCTATCTATCTATCTATCTATCTACCACCTTATCATCACTTAGACATCTTAAAATGTCCTTTAGACCTTTCAAACTCCTGATTTCAAATCCCATCTCAGACACTTACTAGCTGTGTACTCTGAATCACTTACCTCTGCTTGCCTGAGTTTCCTCAATTATAAAATAAGCAATAACAATAGCATCTCCCTCACAGGATTGTTGTTAAGGAAAAATGAGTTAATATTTGTAAAAGAACCTAACATAGTATCTGGCAAATAATAGGTGCCATATATATGCTTATCTTCTTCCTTTTCCAAAGGAATGTATCATCTTTTCCTCAAAACCCTCCCTTCTATTCAACTCCTCTGTCTCTGTCGAGGACCTCTTGACATCCCCCCCAGTCCTCCATGCCCACAACCTTGGTTTCATACTTCCAGGCTTCATTCATGGCTCATATATCCAAATCTCAACAAGTCTTGGCATTTATTTGTCCCTTTCTCTCCACTCATACAGCTACAACCCTAGTTCAGGCCCTAATCACCATTCTAATGGATCCTGTGGCTTCAAAGTCTCTCTCTCTTTACTAAACCATTGTTTTCTGATCATATCACCCCCCCATGGCTTCCTATTACTGCCAAGTCCAAATATAAAGGCTTCTGTTTGGCATTTAAAGCTCTTTATGAGCTAAACCCTTCTTCCCTTCCCAGGTTCCTTAATTCCCTTCCCACTCTCCATGATACACAATGCAACCTTGCCTGTAGTTCCTTGAACACACACATACACACACATCCTACATACAGACCTTGGCATTAACTGTCCCCAACACCTGGACTGCTCTGCCCACTCACCTCTGCCTCTCAAATATCGCTGGCTTCCTTCCAGACAGCTCAAATCCCACTCTTTGCTAGAAGCCTTTCAAGGTCTCCCTCTGAAGTGAATGCCACCCCCTCTCAGACCACCTTCCATCTATTGTGTACCTACCTTGTATTTGGATGTTGTCTGCCCTATTAGAATTAACCTTCTTTAATCTGAATGCATACTATATTCACTTTTCAAAACTTTTCCTATGTTGTTTCTTTCTTTCTCATGGTTTTTTTCCTCCTTTCCCCTTAGTTGTAACTCCTTTTACACAAAAGGACTAATATGTAAATATGTTAAACACAAGGTACATGTATAACTTTTTCCAGAGTGTTTGCCAACATGGCGAGTGGGGAAGGAAGGGAAGGTGGCAGAAAAATATGTAACTCATAAATTTGCAAATGGTTGAATGATGAAAAGCTGCCATAGCATGTAATTGGAAAAATAAAATAATGTTTCAATTAAAAAAATAATCAACCTCCTTGGAAACAGAGTCTGTTTTTGTCTTTCTTTTGTATCTTCAGAACTTAATACAGTAATAGGCAGGGCTTAGTAAAAGTTTGTGGCTGCCTCATCTACAGAGCTTGGTGTAGAAATAACAAAAACAATAAAATGGTGTATGCTAAAGCTTGTGTAACCCATACTGGAGTAGTCGCTGTAAGGGGGAAGAGGAAGAAAAGGAAGGGAGGGAGAAAAATGTGTAATTCAAAACCTTACCAAAAAAAGATTGTTGAAAATTATCTTTGCATGTAGTTGGAAAAATAAATACATTTAAAGAAAGAAACTTTTTAAAAAAAGAATAATATGTTAAAATCAGAAGCTACAAGATAAGACTTCCTTCCTCACTCTAATTGCGTCTCCTTAACCTGGCCTGTTCCCTCCTCTAGAAGCAAGCTTCTCAGAAGCAACCTTCCAGGATCCTGGGCTCTTTGTCTTCCCAACGTGAGATGGTGTTTTAGAGTCTCTCCTCCCATATACACTAGCTTATTAAGGTCCAATATCTCCAGAGTTTGTCTTGAAAAGGCTCCAACCTTCATTGAAGTTGTCTTTAAAAGAGAATTTTAGGGTGCTTTTTATCTTTTTTTTTATAAAAGTAATAATAACAGCTAAGTTTTATACAAGCTTTATGTTTTACAAAGAACTTTGTGTAACTTTTCTCATTTCATTTCTATTCTATCATCCATACAGTGGTTGTGCTGTTTTTCCATAGTCCAACACACCTGAGATTCCAGAGGGACAGGATGTATCAGAACACTTGAGAAAGATGAACTCCAAGTGGAGAAGATTAAAGGAGGCAGTGGGGTTGGGGAGAGTCTAGTGGTCGTGGTCTTCACAGGCATCCATCCCATCCCAACATGCTACCATTCCCCTTTTAACATAGTTCCTCTAAACAATGAAGCCCTTTATGCCCCATCTATTCCCTAGTAACATAACATAATATACTGATTCATCCACACACTCCAGCCCCCAACTATAACCTTTCCTTACCTTCTTTACCCCCACTAGCCAACATCACTAAAGGAAGCCTTTGTCACTCAGCTTTGTCTGGGACACTAGGGAATGATTTTTCTCAAAGAACAGCTGAGCAATCTTAAGTTAAATAAACTGATAGTGATAATGAGTAAAGATTGGGAAAATGAGATTGAAACATGATATATCCAATTAACTTATTCCAAGCTCATTACTGTATAAAAATAACCTAAAGTGCATATTACCATTTCACTCTCTTTTGAATGAAGAGAAATGGGTAAAAATATCCCCAAGTTTATATTTAATGGGGAAAAAAATGTTCTCTTAATATGGCAATCAACTCTTTACTCATTTAAATTTCAAGTTCTAAGTGTTATCTTGGATAACCCAACCAGAATACTAGATAGGGGAGAAACTGTATAAAACTGAGTAGCACCCCCCTCCCCACTTTGGATCAAATATTTTCCCAAGAAATTTGAAATCAATGGGATTTATTTTTAATAGTTTTATTGTTGGCTGCCATCTCCCTCTCCTGTGTATCATAGATACTTGTGTCTGGCCCCTGCCTCCATTAGACAGTAGATTCCCCAGGATAGGGTCTGTGCTATGCCTATCTTTATACAACCAGTGCCTGCCACAGTGCTGTGCACAAAAAATTGATTAAAAATGACTGCTGAATTGAAGTTATTGAACAGAAAAATGTCAAGAGTCCCAGAATCTCCAAGTTGGAAGAGCCTCCAGTAGTTATCAACTTTTATCATGATAAATGACCATCCAACCTCCACTTGAAATCCTTCCATAAGGAGGAACTTAGTACCATTCAAAGAAGCCCTTCACACTTTGGGATAACTAATTATTAGGAGGTTTTTCCTTACATCAAACCTAAACATTCTTCTGTATAGCTGCCAATTGTTCCTAATTATCCTTCTGTCTTCCAATCCTCCTTCAAAGGCTTAAGGAAGCCTATCATGTTTGTCTTCTCTCTAAACTAAATATTCCCAGTTATTTCACCCAATCCTCCTAGGGTATGGTCTCATCTTGGTTGCCCACCTTAGACATGTTCTAATCTGTCAATGTCCCTTCTCAAAACATGACTCCCAGAACTGAATAAAGGACTCCAAATGTATTCTGATGAGGGAAGAATACAGAAAGAATCTTTTCTCTTGTTCTGTACTCTAACTTAATAAATGCTTCTTCATTCATTCATTCAATCATTCATTCACTCACTTCCTGTAGTCCAATATTACATTAGAGTTTTTTGGCTGCCATTTTAAGCCATTGGACATATAAGGTTTGCAGTCTAATAAATCTCCCAGATCTTTTATCAATCAATCCAAGCATTGATCAAGCACCTTTTATGTGCCAGATATTGGGCTAAGTGCTAAGGATACAAATACAAAGAATGAAACAATTCCTACTGGAAAAAGAGAATACATTCTATTACAGATCTATTAGAATTCATGAGCAGGAGGATTTCAGAAAAATCTGGAAAGACTTACATGAACTGATACTGAGTAAAGTCAGCAGAATGAGGAAATTTTTGTACATCTTAACAGTAACCTTATGTGATGATCAGCTATGACCTACTGAACTCTTCTCAGCAATACAGTGATCAAAGATAATTCTAGGGATGCCTAGGTGGCGCATTGAATAGAGTACTGGCCTTGGAGTCAGGAGTACCTGGGTTCAAATCCGACCTCAGACACTTAATTACCTAGCTGTGTGGCCTTGGGCAAGCCACTTAAGCCCATTGCCTTGAAAAAAAAAAAGATAATTCTAAAAAAACTTGTAATGGAAGTTCACATCCAGAGAAAGAACTATGTAGTTGGAATGCAGACCAAAGCATACTATTTTCAACTTTTAAAACTTTGTTATGTTTTTTCTTTCTCACAGTTTTTTCTTTTTGGTTCTGATTCTTCTTTCACAATATGACTAATATGGAAATATGTTTGACATATTTGTAGTCATCAGATTATTTGCTGTCATGGGGAGGGGGAGAGAGAAAGTAGGGAGGAAGAAAATTGTGGAACTAAAAATCTTACCAAAAAATGAATGTTAAAATCTATCATTACATGTAATTGAAAAAAGTAAAATAAAAAAATTTTAAAGTACATTCCAATGGAGAAAGGGAAGGAATGATAATAGTGATATATTCAAATATATACAGCATAAAAATTGTGAATAAATGCAAATATGTGCAAAGTGATTAAATACAAGATAGTTTGAGAGAAAGGACACTGGCAGTTGGGGGATCAAGAATGATTTCATATTGAAGATGTTGCCTAACTTATGTCTAGAGCAAACTACTGTGTCACCAGCTATGCCTCTCCTATCTTCTGCTTCTGATGTTTGTTGGTGTTTTTTTTAACCCTGTGTAAGACTCAAAATTTTTCTCTATTACATTTCCTCAATAGATTTGGACTATCATCACATTGGAGTCTTTTCTGATTTGGGCTCCATAATCTAATATGTTACTATCCTCAGCTTCATGCCATCTGAAATTTCAATGATCTATATTTTCAGCTATGTCACTAATAAATTTATTAAACAATACAAGGCCAAGGGCAAGTCTCTGAGAACACTCTATAAAGACTTCCCTCAAAGTTAACATTGACACACTGACTATTTTTTTGGTTCAATGAATCAAAGTCCAAATTCACCAAGGCAAATCTTTATCTTGTCCACAGGATGTGGAAAATGCTTTCTCAAATGCTTTGTTAAATCTAGTATTACTATGCCTATAGAACTCCACTGATCTTAGATCTCAATTGAAAAAGAAATTGAGGTATTTTGTGATTTGTTCTTTTAAAAAAAAAAAACTTTGGGGGGCAGCTAGGTGGTGCAGTGGATGGAGCACCAGCCCTGGAGTCAGGAGTACCTGAGTTCAAAATCCGACCTCAGACACTTAATAATTACCTAGCTGTGTGACTTGGGCAAGCCACTTAACCCCATTGCCTTGCAAAAAAAAAAAAAACAACTAAAAAAACCTTTTCAATAGTTATATTGGTTTTTTAATACTTCATTTATTTCACCTTTACACCAGTTTCCTGTTCCATTGATCCTTTCCAATAACAAAAAACAATCAATTAATCAACTCTGCAACTGTGGTAGGCCTATTTTTTTTTAACCTTCTATTGAATACCGAATTTTGTCTGACCTTTCAGTCCTTTCCATGGGCAAGCATAAAAAGGCATGCAATATGATACTAATTATACAAATGAAGTCATACAAAACATATTTCCACATTAGCCATGTTGCAAAACTAAAAATAAAAAGGAAGAAAAATAAAGTGAAAAAATAAACTTCAGTCTTTACTCAAGAGTTCATCAGTTCTCTCTCTGGAGTTGGATAACATTTTTCATTCTAAGTCCAATGAAATTGTTGTGGATCATTGTATTGATCAGAGCAGCCAAGTCTTTCACAGCTGATTATCTACTATTACTTTCTACAGTGTTCTAGTATGTCTATTTTTTTATGAAGCTATGTCAAGTTTTAAAAATCACATTTTCTAAATACCCACAAATGAACCTTTAAAAATATCTATTCCAGAATTTTACCAGGTATCCTAGTCTCTGGACTGCAAATTCCACCTACTTCCCTTCCTTGAAATTTGGGACATTTGCCCTGGGGGTCATATAACTAATGCCTTTATTATTACAAATGAGGGAAATGAGACTCATAGGAGTTCAATATAACGAATACAAACAATAGTTTGTCCAAATCTACTCTCACCCCTTCCACTCTTAGTTTAATTGATCCTTCCTCTTCTCTTTTTATTAATCTTTTTATGGTCTTGATCATTTTATTATCTCTCCCCTCCTCTTAATGTAACCAAGAGGTGGCCAATTGGCAGGAGCAGGGAAGTGAATAGGTACGGGCCACAACTTTCTCAAGTTCTTAGAAAAATCATATTGGCTTGCTGAACAATCTCAGATAGCTAAGGAAGAGGTAGGCCATAGGGGCAATAGGCAGACCCATTTCCCTCAAATAGAAAGAAATCTCTTTACCTGAGATCATGAAAGGGGGCTACACTTGTACACTGGAGATAATTCTGTGGAGGGTCTCCAGTGCTAGGCAAGCCTTCAAAGAGCTTTAGGAGAGCTCAAGGTCAGAGCAGGGATTGGGGGGCGGGGCACATCCTCTGTCTTGATATGACTGAATTCCAGAAGAGGTGCATGGGAATGCATTTTGTGCTGTGCTCAACTTGGAAGGGATTTTAGGGATAGTCTAATCCAAGGTGTTGTGGACCCTTTTGGCAGTATGGACTTTTCAGAATAATGTTTTTGAATGTTTAAAATTAAATACATGGATTACAACTTAGTATATTGAAATACAATTATGAAAATATTTTAAAGTTAATGGATCCCTGAATAAGAACTCCTCTAGTCAAATCACCCCCAATGTGAGAAGGAACTGAGGCTTAAGAAGTTAGGAGCTGATCAAATTAACACAGACATGGGACAAAATCTTGGACCCCAGATGGCCTGACTCCCTAACCAGGATTCTCCACTATGCTACAATTTGACATGAAATATTTGATGCAAATGTTTGTTTTTTCTGCTCAATAAAACTCTCATTTACCTCAGCCATTTAAACTTGCAAAATTCTCTACTGCATTTTGACAGTGAGAATAATTCTCCACATAGTCATAGGTCAATAGTGTCATCTTTGTACATAAAGATCATTTTTCATCTGCTTTAATTAAGACACAGAGGAACTGGGGAAGTATCAATCTTTCTGATGATTAAAAATAACTCTTTAGAAGCATCTGCTTTTGGACTGCAACATCAAGAGAACAGGTTAAATCGATGTCTGTGATGTGGGCAGAGTAGTTAGACAACTCTGAGATAATTTTTCTTTTCCCTTGTCCAATAAAATATCTCCCATCCACCTCTTTTGACCATCTTCTCTTAATACTCCCAGGCTGCTTTTCATCAATCATCCCAAACCTCTTAATTATATACTTAATTGCAGAGGGTGGTGTACTCAGCACTGTAAAAAAAAAAAAAACTTATACCATGGGCCTGAATACCATAAGCTCATGATACCCTTACATGAAAGAAGAGTAAATAATCCATGTCAAACATGTGAGGTAGAATGAATTAGAGTCATTGTCATGACCTTAGGTAAGTAACACCCTCTCTTAGTCTCAGTTTTCTCATTAGCTGAATGAACATATTAGATGCCTTCCTATTCAACATACATGAAAATGCTTTGCAAACTGTATACAAAAGTTTTATTATTATTCAAAAATAAATATATGGATTACAGACTCTAGAGGAGAGAGTAAGTCTGATGACTTTACATAACTCTGCCTCACTTAAATCCAATTCATATCTTCGTGATGTCATTGGCATTCTTTGAAAATGAAAGATAAACAACAAATAAAAGAACTTCAGAAGTGAGGGTAAGAACCTACCCAGGGAGAACACTCAGAAAGTCATGAGGATTCTATACCCTGAATGGGAGGAGTGTTCTTTGAGTAGTAGTATTGCTAGACACAAAAGTTACCTAACTCCCCTGCTGGGTCTGCATTATTGTCCAGTAACCCACTTATTTATCTTCTATTGTCTCTATTGTATTCCCCACAAAGGCTGCCTCTTAACTCCACTTTCCTACTCCAACCCATCTCCACTGTCAGAACTACTGCAGAACTTATTTCATCTGTAATTTAGAAGGCTGAAGGTATCTGACACACAACTTTCAACTCTGCTGATTTTCTTGACTTTGCAAAATCTTAGCCTTCTCTCCAGTCTGAAGGAATAATATTGCAGAATTGCCAAAACTAACATTTGCTTGTACCCTATATCCCCTTCTCTCCCATTCTTCTAATACCTTGTTCCATAAATCATTCTCATCTGTAAAAATCAGAGATTAGCCTAGATGACCTCTAAGATTCCTTCTGACTAATCCTATCATCGTCTCCCTATTCCTATGCAATTCCTACCTCTTCCTCCCTCCCAACTTCTGCCTTATCCTCCAAAAATAGTCAGATCTGATTCAAAAAACAAAAACAAAAATCCTAGCCCTATATTCTTTGAAGTTGTTATCTTATATTCTCTTCCTCTTCTCTGCCAAACTTTCAGAAAGAGAAATCTACATTTATAGCCTATAATTTTTCACCTTATCTCCTTATAATCTAACTTGATATATATCTTTCTGAATCTGCAGATAAAACCCATGCATGCCTTTTTGTCTTTTAAGCTCGCATCATGCCCGCTCACACCAAGAAGAATTCTGCCATACAAAATGCCTTGATTTTTTAAAAATAAGATTCAAGGAAACCTACAGCCCAAGCTAGAAACCTCCGTTAGCATTGCTGCCATTGTCATCATTTATTTCATTTATGTCTATTAAGTATCTGAGAAAAGACCAAGGTCTCCCATTACATCCAGGGCCATCTCTAGTGGACCTGATCCATATCTGAACACAAGACTCAGATGGCTCTGGAGGAGAAAGTGAAGCTGGTGACTTTGCACTACTCCATCTCTTTCTTAAATCCAATTCACTTGCATGTCAGGGTATCATCTCCAATGTCACAGTCCTCTTCAAGAATGAAGGACAAGGATGGAACACTATTGTTCTATTAGAAACCAGGAGGGATGGGATTTCAGGGAAGCCTGGAGGGATTTGCATGAAGTGATGCTGATGCTGAGTGAGATGAGAACCAGAAAAACACTGTACACCCTAACAGCAACATGGGAGTGATGTTCAACCTTGAAGGACTGGCTCATTCCATCAGTGCAACAATCGGGAACAATTTTGGGCTGTCTGCAAAGGAGAGTGCCATCTGTATACAGATAAGGAGCTGTGGAGTTTGAACAAAGTTCAAGGACTATTCCCTTTAATTTAGAAAAAAAGATATCTTATTGTCTGATCTTGTACCTCTTAGACTTCTTGTCTCTTCTTTAAGGATATGATTTCTCTCTCATCACACCCAATTTGGATCAAGGTACAACATGGAAACAAAGTAAAGACTGACAGATTGCTTTCCATGGGGGGTGGAGTAAGATTGGGGGAAAATTGTAAAACTCAAATAATATCTTTAATAAAAATAAATTTAAAAAAAGAATGAAGGACAAGGGAGGCAAGGGGGGAATAGGTGATAGAAGAGAGGGAAGATCATGGGAGGGGGTACTCAGAGACAACACACTTTTGGACAGGGACAGGATGAAAGGTAAGAGAGAATAGAATAAGTGAGAGTGGAGGGAAATACAGCTAGTAGCATTTGTGGGAAAAATATTGAAGCAATTTCCCTGGGGGACTTATGATAAAGAAGGCAACTCACCTCAGAGACAGTCATTGGAATCTGAACACAGACTGAAGTACATTTTTTTCTCTCTCTATTCTTAAGGTTTCTCATCTTCTTGGGGGGGGGGGGGGGGGAGTATGTTTATTCTTATAACAAGAATACTGTAAAAATATAAAATAAACCAAAAAAAAAGTACAAGAAGACTAGAAAGACTAGAATGGAGAATGGACATGCTAGATTATGGAGAGTTTTGAATGCCAAATAGAAGATTTTGTATTTGATCTTATAGATGATAAGGGATCCCTTGGTATTTATTGAAAAGGGATGGGACATGAACCTTAAGAGGATCAATTTGTAAAGCAACTCTGAGGTACCACCTCACACCTCTCAGACTGGCCAATATGACCATAAAGGATAATGATAATTGTTGGAAGGGATGTGGGAAATCTGGGACACTAATACATTGTTGGTGGAGCTGTGAACTCATCCAACCTTTCTGGAGAGCAGTTTGGAATTGGGCCCAAAAGGCAACAAAAACATGCATACTCTTTGATACAGCAATACCACTGCTGGGTCTGTACCCTGAAGAAATTATGAAAAAGGGTAAAAACATCACTTGTACAAAAATATTCATAGCAGCCCTATTTGTGATGGCAAAGAATTGGAAATTAAGTAAATGTCCTTCAATTGGGTTCTATTAGAAACCAGGAAGGATGGGAATTCAGGAAAGCCTGGAAGGATTTGCATAAACTGATACTGAGTGAGATGAGCAGAACCAGAAGAACACTGTACACCCTAACAGCATTATGGAGTTGATGATCAACCTTGATGGACTTGTTCATTCTATCAGTGCAACAATCAGGGACAATTTGGGGCTATCTGTGATGGAAAATACCATTTGTGTCCAGAGAAATAACTGTGGAGTTTAAACCAAGACCAAGACCTTTAACTTAGGGGAAAAAACTGTTATTATGTAATTTTGCTATCTCTTATACTTTATTTTTCTTCCTTAAGGATATGATTTCTCTCTCATCACATTCAACTTAGATCAATGGAAACAATGTAAAGACTAACAGACTGCCTTCTGTGGGGGAGGGGGAGGGAAGCAAGATTAGGGGAAAAATTATAAAACTCAAAATAAATAAAATCTTTCTAAAAAAGGGAGGGGGCGGCTAGAGGGCTAAGTGGATAGAGCACTGACCCTGGAGTCAGGAGGACCTGAATTCAAATGCAGCCTCAGTAATAATTACCTAGCTGTGTGGCCTTGGGCAAGCCACTTAATTCCATTTGCCTTGAGGGCGGGGGAGGGAGGGAACAATTTGACAACTGATTGGAGAATGAACTGGAGTGAGGAAAGACTTGAAGCAGGGAGAACAAACAGTAGCCTAATGCAATAATCTAGGTATGGGATGATAAGGACTGACAGGGTAGTAGCAGTGTTAGATGAGAGAAGGTGGCATATAGGAGAGATGTTACAAAAGTTAAAATTAGGAAGCCTTTAGCAACAGAGTAGATATGGGGTGAGAAATGGAGGATAATACTTGGATTGTGAGCATGTATCCTGGGAGGACAATGGTTCCCTCAACAGTTATTGTGAAGTTGGAAGAGGGAATGGTTGGTGAAAAGATAATGAGGCAAAATCAGTTTATCAGAAATCAGAGGTTTAAGATATCTATGGGACATCTAGCTTGAAATGTCTAATGGACAATTGGTAATGTGAATCTGAAAGTCAATAGAGAGGTCAAGTAAGCACATAAAACATTGGCATCTTCATCAGAAGTAAAACATCTACCACCAAAAAAAATAAATAAATAAAAATAAAGTGACTCCTTGAGCCATTAAAAAAAAAGAATGAAGGACAAACAACAGTAAATGTCTATTGCTCTGGTATTGTGCTAAATACTCAAAATACAAATAAAGGCATTAAGAAATTCCATTGCAGGTGAATAAAAATCCAGAAAAGCATCATAGATAAGGTGAGTTTTCTGAAAAAGATGGTATGGTAGACCCAAGACAGAAGGGACAAAGGAGGTTTAAAAAGACAGGAAAATCCCAGGTAGAGGATTTTTGCCCTTTGCTGGGTTTTCTAAGGGGACAGTTAATGGCAAAAGTTGCAGGACACATAACACTTGATCTTTCTTTTTGGTGTCTCAATTATTTAATGCCAAAATCAAGATAAAAAATGATTATTTATTCTTCATTCTTTATTCTTGACTAGTTCACTCTATTTCTTGCCATACATGTCCTCAATAACATCATGTGATGTTGAAAAAAGTAGAATGAACACGTATTTAATATATAATTCAAGGCATCTCTAAGAAACTGCCAGATTAACACAGTTTCCAGGGATGCTTAAATATGGGATTCATGTCAATGAGTGTTAAAAGCCCCAGGATGATTGATTGATCCTCTTTGAAGGACTTATAGACAAGGAGTTCACATGAGATGAGAAAGCATATCCTGGGGAGGGAATCCCTTCATCGCTGAGATCACAGTGTCATTGAAATACTGAAGCCATGATACATCAGCTAATATTTCTAAGTAATCGCTGCTGTCAACTTTGCTAATTCAATCAGAACTAAGCAATGGTCTATTGGACCCAAGTTTTACTCCATTTGGAAGACACTAGTTGGAAGACTGCTTCAACACCACTGTTGATTACACAGATCAAAAGTAAATGGACATGGACAATAAGGCACAAAAGGAAAAGTTCAATTAAATAAAAAGGAAGCATTTAGAGCACTCAGACAAAGCAACAAAACCTGTATAGTCCAGTTGGAGAGGAGTGAAAGTGTGTATATGTGTGTGTGTGTGTGTGTGTGTGTATCATGTAGGACTTTGGTGATAGCTCCATTTGATTTTTTTTTTCAATCCTGGAAAAGAACAAAGAATGGGAAAGATAGGTAAGGCACATTCAAACACTGGGAGACAAGGGGAAGGCTAAAGTTGAACTATGAAAAGTCTCAGTCTCCTTAAGTGGCTACCTGCCTTTCTGAATGGAGGTAAGAACTCAATACATTCACTGCTCTGGGAGGTCACTCAGTGACTTTTCCTAGTATGCTTTTTTTTTTTGGCCTATACCTCTGGAACCTCTGGCCTGCAGGTCATATTGCATTGCCAAGGCAGCTGCAGGTGGGATTAGAAAGTCAATAAATCTAGTAGTTTTTAGGAGTGAATTAATTAAATATTTGACCAAAGATAACAGCCTGTGAGTGCAGTTCTAAATATCCAAATGGCCCTTAGCAGGAAAAAAGGTTCCCCACCCCTGACCTAATAGAACCACTACCAAGGTTCACAAGTCCACACCTGGCAGCTAGAATTTTAAAGAACCATAAAAGGACATTCTTAGCAAGAGGGGGGTAAAAAATGAAGTAAAAAGAAGGGTAAAAGAATGTAAGAACTCTAAGGCAAGTGACACTTCTATTTACTATACTATGAACCCTTCCATTTCGCAAGTAGATATTGAAGAATCATCCTCAAATCTCTCCTCTGTGGTCCTTTTTCAATACCTTATCCTGGTGTGGTGTGGGGATGATCCTGGACTCCTGAAGATTATACTAATGGAGTACAAATTTTGACAGGCACCATCAATTTGGGAAGTTTCCAGAAATGAAATGATGTGTACCTCTTGTTTGATGATCAGCTTAATTAAGTTCCATCCCAACACGGTGATTGTAGGGGAGGGGATTTCTCTATCATTAATCTCAGAACCATCTAATTACAGAAGAGCGGCTGCAATATTGATTTGGGGAGGAAGTGTTGGCACAAATCAGACAGCTTCTTAAGGTGCAGAAATAAAAGTTTACACTTATATAACACTTTACTGTTAGAGATAGATTAATCCTAATTTACAGATGATAAAACTAAGTCCTAGGAAAATGAAGTGACTTGCATATGGTTGCACAGCTAGTCAGTCACAGAACTAGGACTCAAACTCAAGCTCCAGTTTACCATACCAGCTCTCATTAAACTAGACTGTGACTTGTAGCAAATCCTATCACTGCCTTGTCTCCAGGGAATTCCAGGTCCTGGCAGCATATGACAGATAACCTATGATAATGATGGGGAATTGCTTTTTAAACAACTACAAAATGGCACATTAGCTTCATATTGGCACATCCCCCGGTGTGGCTATGACATTATGACAAATGCTTCTGCTCTAAGATTCTCTCCGGCCCATTGAGCTTGTCTTGTGCTCTCTTCTCTCTCTAGCCTGAGAGCTCTTTTCTCTCCATCTGCATCCACAGATCCTTGTCTTAAAGGAATTTTTCCACCTTGTTCCTATAGCTAACATGTTCCAGCTGCCAAACCTAATTCTGAGAAGAAGGTTACTCAGCAATTGAATGCTGCAAAAAGGACAGAGAGATCACCTGATGACTACTTCTAATCACCCTCAGGAGCAAATGAACCTTTAGAAGAATGTCAGTCATGCTACCTCCACAATTTTACTTGGTAGCACAAAAAATTCTTTTAGAATTTAATCCTTCCCTGAGCCTTCTCTCCCAGTAATAATGTCAATTATAAATAATAATAATTTACTACAGAATTATCCTGTATGGCTGGGAAATAGGGTGTTCTGGCTAATTGAATATTCTATTTAAGAGTGTTATCATGTATGTAAAGAGTACCAATTTGCAAAGATTTAGAATATAATAAAATACACTAAATGCCAACTATCCTGAACATAATTTCATCTGATGACTCAGAAAGCTTGCCATATTTCACAGTGCCTCAGGGATCCTATTATGAACATCAATTATCACAGAACAGCACTGTATAAATTTGTGAGATTATTAGAGCTTTTAAGTTTTGTGAATTCTAGTCTAGATAAACAAGTTTACTCTGTCAGTGTGTGTGTATATGTGTGT
Organism: Macrotis lagotis; assembly: GCF_037893015.1. NCBI lineage: Eukaryota > Metazoa > Chordata > Mammalia > Peramelemorphia > Peramelidae > Macrotis > Macrotis lagotis. The sequence goes on from NC_133658.1 coordinate 790,752,372, forward strand.
GTGTATGCTTATATAAATAAACTGATAAACAAAGAAACATTCCTTGCATCCAAAGTAAAATCCTAGAATTATGGAAAATTAACATTCCAAAGGCAAATTGTTGGGGGTTTTCCCCTATTCTCAGAATTAGTAGAGCTGGCACATAGTAGATCTTTAATAAATGTTTATTGATTATTATTATTGACTGATACAGTCTTAGGACAATGCCAAAATTTACCTTTATTGACCTTGGTATCATCTCCTATTTTCCTTTCTTTAAGACATACTGTGCATAAATAAATCAGTGTGATTATAGATTTTAGACCTAGAAGAGAATTTAGAGGTTTAACTCTCTCTTTTTAAAAAGGAAAAATAGGAAAAAAAAAAGGAAAATAGGTTCTTAAGAGTTATTAAGTGATAGGCCTAAGGTAAATAAGTAGCCTACCCAGATTTGAAATAGTCTTCCAATTCAAAATTCGGTGTTGTTTCTTTCTTCTCCATCGAATCATCTCTTGAAGTTGAATCCTAATCAATAAAGAGGCATTAAACAAACCTACTGTGTGTTTGAAAGCCTGGGCTAAACAATATGTGGAACAATAAACTTCTTCCTGTACTCAACAAGCTTATAATCAAGCTGAAGGAAACAACATGTAAAAAAAAGAGAACAAAATGCAGTAGTCTAGAATGATGAGGAGATGGGAAGTCAAGTCCCCAGAGTCAGTGAAATGAACAAGATTTGTTTATTCTATAGAATAAACAGGATCTAGTGAAAACACAAATTGAGGCTTCTAATACCTTGAAAAAGGGACTGAATTAGAAGTTGGATGAGTCCAAATAAAGTACATTGGCTAAAAGCATCTTCAAGGAGGAGGTCTGAGTCTTGAGGTATATGTTAAAAAAAAGGAATAAGATTTGAAGAGAGATGGAGAAAAGAAAGAGGTAGCAGAATTCTGGGTCCTCTTTCTGCAGACTAATTATCAATGCCATTTTACAAGGTAGTTCAAGAGGTCCAGGGAAGAAAAGCTATAAGCTTCTGGGGCAGGGCATGAGTACGAAGTCCCTTCTCACAAAGTTCTACCTATTTTCAGATTGGCCTCAGGGGCATTAGGTGGACAGAACAGAAAAAGCTAATGAATGAGGATAAATTTGCATAAAGCTGACTCTTCCTTATTTCCAAATCAAATATTCTGCTTTCTGATTTTGAAAAACTAAACCCTAGGGTCAACAGTTAACTTCTTGGACCTCTCAAGGTTTAGATTAAGTAGGGCATTATAATACCTTCCATAATAAATATCATCTTGTTCAACAGCTACCCCTGGAAATGCAATTAAAAATTTTTATACCTTAAAACACTCCCCCCACCCCATACACACACACACACACACACACACACACACACACATCTAAGGGTGAAGTTTTCTGGGAAAATTTTCCACTCAAGCCATAGTGCCAACTAGAGTATTTTATATTTATTCTTTGGAGTGATAGGGAGCCACTGGAATTTTTTGAATGAAGCGGTGATATGGTGGACCTGCACTTAAGAAAAATGGCAGGTTGAAGATGGATTAGAATGGAGAAAGATTTGAGACAAGCAGACCCACCAGTAAGATATTGCTGATAATAGTTCAAGAAAGAAGTGATGAGGGCTGCACCAGGATGGGAGTAGTATCAGAGGAGAGAAGGTAGTGCATTTGAGTAATGATGCAAAGATGAAATCTGGAATTCGCCACAGATTGTATATTGCTGGGGGGGGGGGGGGGGGCTGAGAGTAAGGAGTCAGGATGATACTTAAATGCCAAGCCTGAGGAACTTGATAAGATGGTGGTACCCTCAACAGTAATAGGGAAGTCTGGAGGCAGATAGTGTTTAGGGGGAAAGTTAATGAGTTATTGAGTTTAAGATGTTTATTGAACATCCAGTTTGGGATGAATGAAAGGTAGAGATGTGAGAATGGAAGTGAGTAGAGAGTTTGGGGAAGGATAAGCATATTTAAGAGTCATTAGCATAAAGATATTAATTAAATTCATGGGAGTTGATGAATCACTGCGTGATAGAGGAAGAAGAGGATCCATGAATAAATCCTGATGGACATCTACAGCCAGAGAGAATGATCTGGAGGAGGATCCAGTAAAGGAGTCAGAGAAGTAACAGTCAGATGGGTAGGAACAAAACCAGAAGGCAGTGGTAACCTGAAAACCTAGAGAGAAGAAGAGTATCATGAGAATGATCAATAGTGTCAAAGGCTTCAAAGAGGTCAAGGAGAATGAGGATTGGGAAGAGACCATTGAATTTAGCAATTAGGAAATCATTAATTTTAAAGAGAATAGTTTAAAATGAATGCTAAGGTCAGAAGCTGGCTTATAAGGGTTAAGAAGAGAGTGGGAGAAGAAAAAAGGAAAGCATCTATTGAGATGGCCTTTTTAAGTTTAGCTACAAAGGGAAGAAGAGATATAACACTATAGTTAGCAGGGATGGAAGGATCAAGCAAAGGTTTTTAAAGAATGTTTAGAGGCAGTAGGAAAAGAATCATTAGAGTGGGAGAGATTGAGAATAACTGACAGACTAGGAATGACAGAGGGGGCAGTCTGTTGGAGGAAATAGAATAGAATGGGATTGCTTGAACAATGAGGGATTAATCTTGGTAAGGAATCAGATCATTTCATCATGTGAAAGAGGAGTAAAGGAGGTATGAGAGGCAGAAGGCACCTGAGTGGTAGATGAGGAGGGGAGATGAGGGATGAGGCAAATGACCTCAATTTTTGCTATAAAATATGAGGCAAGGTTCTAAACTAAGGGTGGGGTGAGAGGGAGTCAGAGAATGTTTGAAAGGGATGAAAAGGAAGAGCTACTATGGAGAGTGAATGGATAAGAAAGGTACAGTAAGATTGCTTAGCCTGGTTGAGTTTGTGTAGCATAAATTTGTAATGGACTCAATCAGAACAACTGTGTCATTTTTTCCCCATCTTCATTTAGAGTATATATGTAGGAAGGAAGGCACCAAAGAGTTAGAATGACCCAAGACTGAGGCTTGGCTAGATGAAATTGAAGATTTGAGGAGTAGTTTTCACTGACTCACAAGCCACAGAATGAAATTAATGTATTTTCAAATTAGACCTGGAATATTGAATATCACTCTATTGCCACTTTAAGCCCTCTGGATAAATATATTTTACTAAAAACTAGAAAAGATGCTTATTGTTTTATTTAACCAATGAATAACATGACCCCTTTCTAAGAGTTTATGGTCATCTGTCAAAATGATTTGCTATGGGACATCTATGCTACATTCTTTTTTTTATCTGCTTTAGTAACAGAAAATAAAAACTAAAATATTCTCATCAACTTCTCAATGACCCAAAAATGAATGATTAAAAACAGTGTGGGGGAAAAGAGAGGGAGGAGGAGGAGGAGGAGGAGGAGGAGGAGGAGGAGGAGAGGAAAGGAGGGAGAGAAACGTTGTAATATGGTAGAAAGAGCCTGAACCAAGACAGAGAAATTCTAGTTTTAAGTCCTAACTGGATGGACAAGTCAGTTAATTAATAAGTCATTTTCTATGAGGATTAAATTAAATCATGTATACAAATCAAATACTACATAAATGGTATCTATTATTATCACAAACAGAGGCACAAAAGTGATATTGTTGGATTAAAAACACTAGTGACCACCAGGCCAAAAGGAAGATATGGACAGTGTCTTTTGATACAAAACTGGCAACACAAGTAAGATACAATAAACAATAATCTTGAGATTTCATTCAGAAAAAAATAGAACCTCTGAGACAAAATTTTTACTTGCCCTATTGACAATTTCATTGATTAAAAGAAAGCAATAATAGCAACTGGTTCTTAGGGCAATTTTGCCACAAAAGGAAGAATTAGTTGGCATATAGAAATAACAGGAACCACAGAAAGGAGAAAACAACTAGATTTTAGAGGGAGAAAATGACTAGATTTTAGGGGGAAAAAAATTTCAAAGCATTCAGGAAAGAGAAAAGGATGCTTTTGCTTAGACACTTAAAGAGGAAGTCATTTTTTTTTAAATCCATCATTCAGGGAACAGAATGGCAAATGATCAAGCAATCAATCGATAAGCATTTATTAAGTGTCTACTCTATATCAAGCACAGGTCTAAGCTCTGGAAATAAAGTCATGATCAAGGAGTCATGGAGGCAGAAGAGGACAGTGTAAGTAGATGATTAAATTCAGAGTTCAGATCTTTCATCCATAATCTTTGCTGTATTTCCTGCATGAGTGACTTTAGGCAAGTCACTTTTCTGTTTTATGCCTCTTAGAAAATGAGGGGGTGGGGGCAGCAAGGTGGCACAGTGGATACAGCACCAGCCCTGGAGTCAGAAAGATCTAAGTTCAAATCTGTCTTCAGACACTTAATATTTACCTAGTTGTGTGACCTTGGACAAGTCACTTAACCCCATTGCCTTGCAAAAATAAAATGAAGGGGTGGATTTGATGACCATGGATGTCTCTTCCATCTTTAAATTCTGATCTTATGATCAAAAGTCACTAAAATATCTGCACAGAAAACACTCATGAGATTATTTCTTTTAAAGGGCAGGTACAGAGGGTAAATGGGATTCTTACAAAGGATAAGCATGATAGTGTGGAACAGATCTGTAAAAATAATATTAACAATAATAATAGTGAGGCTAAAGCCAGCACATATTAAATCAAAAAAGGGATCGTTGCTATGTGAGAGACTCCTAGCACAAGGTGAACAACAAAGAGTCACTAGACTTGGTTTCCTTCTTCTGCATCTGAAGGAATGTTATTCAAATTACAAAGGGTAAGGGAGAGAGAAGACCAAAGCTCAAGGTAAGTGAGAAAATGGTAAACTCCTTTTCATGAGTTTAAATCTCTAAGCTCAGATGAATCACATTCCAGTTTTCCTGAAGAATGTGCGGGCGTGACTGCTGAACCACTGACAGTGATTTTTGAGAAACTATAGAAAAGAGGAGATGTAAGAAAAGTGCAGGAAGATTGGAAATGTCCTGATCATCACAAATGAGAGAAAGGCACAAAAGTGGAAATGACAGACCAGCAAGCTTGACGTCAATCCCCAGAAAAATTCTAGAAGGGACTAATAAACAGATGGCTTCTGAACAATGTTCATTCTCATCTTCAAAAAGTACAAATAAACCCTGTAGCATGAAAACAAACACGCAGTATAATTGAAAAAGTATTGGATGTATTGTTAGAGGATATGAATTCGAAGTCCTTTGCTTATGACCCATGTATGACTCTGGGAAAGTCACTGAGTGTCCCTGGGTCTGTTTCCTTATCTATTAAAAAAAAAAAAGAGTATTTGTCTCAATGTACTCTTAACATCCCTTCCTAATCTACATCTGTGAGCCTAGGTTAGTACTAGATCTCTAACTCTAGACCACTGGGCCTGCTTCTCAATCAATGGTCTTAGGTGCTCAAAGAAGTAGCTCCTGCTGGCCCTTTATCTTAAACATTAACCAAAATAACCAAGCCTCCAGATTCCTCCAAAAGAGTAGAAAGTTTATATCCAATTAAATTAATCAATCAACAAGCACTGATTAAACATCTACTAGGTACTGGTTAACTGGGTCCAAAGTCAAAGAAACTTCTATTCTACCGGGAGAAACAGGTCAATCTTTTATAACATTCCCTTTCCAGTCTCTGCCTGGGCTTCCTCTTTATTTTCACTTCATAAAATCCTTAGTTTCCTTCCAAGCTCAGCTCACGTTTCATTTCCTACTTGAGACATTCCCTGATTTCCCCCTCAGCTTTTTAGTGCCCCCAGTTCCCCCAAATTAGTTGTATTTACTTGGTATATTCCTTGTATTTACTTATGTACGTAGTTGTTGCATGCTAGACTGTGAGATATTCCTTCAGAGCAGTGCCCTTTGCACAAATAAGGAAGTTGGGAATATAAATATTTGGGGAAGGTAGAGGGAGGAGATATGAGTTTGTTTGGGAATATTGTGCTTGAGATGCCTAGAAGACATGCATCTGGAAATGTGTATATAGGCATACATATATCTACATCTATATCTGTGCTATGTGAGAGTTCTAATATATATCTGGGAGTCATCTGCATAGAGATGATTACTAAATCCTTAACAGCTATTAACCATGACAGGATACAAAGAGGATATGCAGAGGAATGAGGGCTTAGGATAGGCACTAGAAGCACTCCTATTTAAGTGGAACAAGAATGAGAATTCAAAAAAAATGAGGTTTCCAAGCAGAAGAGAGCAGTGTTAGGAAAACAGAGGAGAAAATATCCAGGAGAGCTGGTTAGCAGGGCTAAATGCTGCAAATAGATTATGAAGAATGGGAACTGGTGGAGAAGGTCATTAGAATCAGCAAGTTAGGGAACACTGGTAACTTGGGAGAAAGAACAGAGTACTGAGGTCTGAAGTCAAGAGGCTGAAAAGTGAGAAGCAAAAGAGTCAGGTGTTGCCGCTAGGATGTTTTGATCTAGTTTGGCTGTAAAAGAAAGCAGAGATTTAAGATAATCATTTCTTTTTTTTCCACAATATCTTATGGAATAGGTATTTTTTTGCTATACCCACGCATCCTTCTTGCCAATGGGTATCATAAATAATTCTCATTGCCCCTCCATCCTCCACAAAACAACAAAACAAAAAAACACTGCTCTTCAAAACATTAATTTGACCTAAATAAAAGTAACCAAAAAAGACTTTTGTTAAGTAACAGCTTTAGAAAAGAATTTTTTGTTTTTTTAATATTTTATTTGCTTTTCCAACTATACGCAATAAGTTTTATCAAACTTTTTTTATGCAAAGTTTTGAGTTTTACATTTAGAAAAGAATTTTGACAAAGCATGTTTTAGAAAGTGATTCTATATGGAGAATCTAAGTCAAATTAGGAAACCATCTCATGCCTTGACACTTTATGCATGGGGCAATTTCCAACAGCCTTCTTCTTCCTATATTTCTTAAGTTAAACTAGGAGAGCATTGCAATTTTGTTACCTGGGCTGTGTCTGCCAATTCCTCCCACTTTAGGTAAGTAATACTCATGGCTATTTTTTTCTTATTTGTTCCACTAACTTTACCTCTGTGGTTTTGGGAAGTCACTTAGCCAATTTGGGCCTGTTTTCTCCTCTGTAAAATGAAGAGTTTGGATAAATAAATAAAAAATCTCTAAGGGACTTCCAGTTCTAGCCACCTAACCACTAACAAGCAGGGAGTCTGGAACCTAAAGTCCTTCCAGTAGGCCAAAGGACCACTTCTGCCCTACGGCCTACCCTGCCCCAGTGTCTCAAGGATTCCCAGGATTGCCATATGCCTAGCTGATGCCCTCTAAGGATTTTTGGATCTTCCTGCTTCCCTTTTCTTGGATCCTTAGGCTTTCAATAAATTTTGCAAACTGATCCTTCCTATATGTGTTGTTTCTCACAATTAGAATGGGTTCCTTGAGAATAGAGGCTCATTTTTCTATTTTCATTTCAAGCACTTAACAGAGTGCCTGACACATAGCTTTTTTCATCCATTTCATTCACTCACATGCTTTAAAAGCTGTGATTCCATAAGTAGACAGTCCTTCCTCTGATGGAGGCTCTAACCCTTCAATGGCTCCTAAGTGGCTATGGCCCAAATTCTTCCCCAGAGAACCACCCATCAGCCTCTTTACCAGGCCAGACTTCTGACCTCTTGTCACCAGGCCTACATACAAACTGGCTTTCCATCTTCTAGCCAGGCAGAACCCTCAAGGATTCAGTCACAAGCATGGTCCAATGATACACCTGAGTTGGACTTAGTAAAGCTGATTCTACAGACACAGACTACAAATACACAGCACAACACAGCCTTACACAAGGTAATCAAAGGGCTAACAATATCATCAATCTGAAAATCACTGCTTAAAATACCTATTGCAAGGGAGCAGGGAAAATTATTTAACTAAGTAGCCAAATAGCCAATTCTTGGGGCTGTTTTCAAAGTCTGTGTGTACATGGGAAGTACATTTGAGTTTGGGGTAAAAGAAAGTCTGAGGTCTACCTCCATAACCCAGAGCAAGGCCCGAGGTATCTGTAGAGCTGAGGGTTGGTAAGGTAGGGCTGGGGGAGTTGCAAAGGGCTTTTGGATCTGAGTAAACAGTGCCATCTGGAGGCTACCATTTCTCAAACCCTCCTCAATTTCTGAACAGCGACTCCTAGAAATTCAAAGAGTATTCAGATTTGATTGGGCCTGGCTACTCTGCAATTATAGTATACCTCCAACTCAGCGGACAGAGTTAGAGGTGAAGAACACTGTTAAGATACTTCTTCAAAAGTTATGATATTGATTTGTATCACAGGCTTGTCACATTTAAATCAAAGCATAAATACTTCATTTTTGGGAATCCCAATCTCAAAACTAAGAGTTGGAAAGAACTCTAGAAAGGTCATCTCATCTAACCTCATTTTACAGGTGAAAGAACCAAGATACAGAGTAATGAAAACAATAAGCTAAAGGCAGGCCTGGAAGCCAGGTCTCCTGATTCTGAACTCTGTATTAAATTTATTATCTTTTTTTAAATCTCTCTCTTCCATGAAGGAAGTCTTCCTGCATGCTTTCTCAAACTCTAATCAAATTCACACTCTGCATGGGGTCTGATTTCTTCTCCAAGTACTGCTTATCTCAAACCTCTTTTAAAGATTTTCTTGGGGGCAAAGTAAAGATGAAGGGGTACAAGCAGGGATTCCCCCAAGTTCTCCACAAACCACTCCAACTATCTTTAAATAATGAATCCAAACAGATTCTAGAGTGACAGAATACATAAAAAGACTGAGGGAAACAATTTTCCAGACCAAGACAACTTGGAAGATCTGGGGGGAGAGTCTGCTGTACCAGGATGAGAGTAGGAGTGCAGGCCACGCCAGAGAGAACCAGCCTCAACAATCAGGAGCAGATATGGGTTGACTGAATCAGTGGATTCAGTAGCAGTTTCCAGACTTCTCAGCCCAGAGACTGACAAGGACAACTTGGAAGGTCAGCAGGACAAGTCTGCTGCACTGGGGTGAGAGTGGAGCACAGTCCAGTGCAGGCCTCAGGCACAAAGACCCAACCCCAGTAGACCAGGAGCAGGCCTCGGGAGTCACTGAGTCAACAACAGTACCTGCCTCTGGAGCTCTTGGTCCACAGATGGTTAAGGGGGTTGGAAGAAGATCACAGGGGCCTCTTTACTACCACTGAGGCAGGACTCTGTTGCTTTGCCCATCCACAGATCTAGGTCACAGTCTGGGCCCCAGGTCCAGGAAGATGAGAAGCACAATAGAGCTGGCTAGTGCAGCAGAGCAAGGACCCTCTTCAAAGTTCCAGGGTAGAAAGGAGTGTTTCTGGTCACCCACAGACCAAACACAGGGTAGGAGAGCAGTCATAACCTCTCTTTAGAGTCCAAGGCCTTGGAAGAATTGAAAACTTGCAGGTCTCTAGAAATATCCCCCAAAACAGCTGAAAAACCCTCCAAAGCTTGGGACAGTGTATCCCCCCACCCTGAAAGCAGAGCCCCACATTAATAGAGTTAAAATCATAGGTTGGGGAAATAAGCAAACAACAGAAAGAAAAAATCTGACCACAGACAGTTATTATGGTCATAAGGAAGATCAAAATACATACTCAGAAAAAGGTAACAAAATCAAACTTTCTACATACAAAGCCTCCAAAAAAAAAAAAAAATACGAATTGGTCTCATGCCATGGAAGAGTCCAAAAAGGAATCTGAAAATCAAATAAGAGAGGTAGAGGAAAAAACTGAGAAGAGAAATGAGAGTGATGTGGGGAAAATCATGAAAAACTGAGTTAGCAGCTTGGTCAAGGAGATTCAAAAAAATACAGAAGAAAATAACATCATAAAAACCAGACTGGGCTAAATGGAAAAAAAAAAAGTATAAATAGCCAATGAGGAGAAGAATGCCTTAACAAAGCAGAATTGGCCAAATGGAAAAAGAAATAAAAAAGCTCACTGAAGAAAACAATTCCTAAAAATATAAAATGTAGCAACGAGAAGTTGATAGCTTTGTGAGAAATCAAGAAACAACAGAACAAAAACAAAAGAATAAAAAAACTAGAAGAAAAAGGCTAAATATCTCACTTGGAAAAAAAACTGCCCTGGAAAACAGATTCAGGAGAGATAATTTAAAAATTATTGGACTACCCTTTAAATCAGAATCAAAAAAAGAGCCTGGAAGTCATTTTTAATCAAGGAAAACTGCCCTGATATTCTAGAAGCTGAGGGTAAAATAGAAATTGAAAGAATTCACCAATCAGCTCCTAAAAAAGATATCAAAATGAAAATTTCCAGGAATATTATAACTAAATTTAAGAGCTCCCAGGTGAAGGAGAAAATACTGCAAAAAACCAGGAAGAAACAATTCAAATACGTGAAGTCATAGGATAAAACAGGATTTAGCCTTAAATAAAACTTGGAATATGATATTCTGGAAGGGAAAAGTTTGGATTACAACCAAGAATCAACTATCCAATAAAAATGAAAACACTCTTTTAGACAAAAAGCTGGATATCCAGTAAAAGAGGGGACTTTCAAACTTTTCTGATGAAACAACCAAAGTTGAATGGAAAATCTGACCTTCAAATACAAGACTCACGTGAAACATAAAAAGGTAAATAGGAAAGGAAAATCATAAGGGACTTAATGATGTTGAATTGCTTAGATTCTGGCATGGAAAGATGATGCTGATAACTCATAAACTTTCTCATTTATTATGGAAGTTAGATTGAACATATATATAGACAAGGCACAAGTGGGAGTTGAATTTGAAGGGATAATACATTTAAAAGATGGAGTTAAATGGGTGAGAGGAATGTACTGGGAGAAAGGGAAAGGATAGAATGGGTAAGGTATTTCACATAAAAGAGGCAAGAAAAAGTTTTTGCAATGGAGTGGGAGAGAGGGCAGAAGAGAGGGAGCAAGTGAGTCTTACTCTCATTGAAATTGTCTCAAGAGGGGGAATAATATACACAATCAATTAGGTATAGAAACCAAACTTAATCCAGCCTAGAGGAAAGTAGGAGAGGAAAGGATGAGAAAAAAAGATTGGAAGGGGGGGAAGGGGAAGCAGGTGCTAGAACAGAGGGAAGATTGTAGGAGGGGATGGTCAAATGCAAAATCCTTTTGAGGAGGGACAAAAAGGAGAGAATAGAATAATTGGGGGGTGGGGGAATAGGACGGAGGGAAATTCAGTTAGCAAAATTAAGTGTGGAAAAAATACTGAAACAAATTTCTTTGATAAAGACCTCATTTCTCAGAGTACTAAGTCAAATTTATAAAATATAAGATCCATGCCTGAATTGACAAATGATCACAAGATAGGAACAGTTTTTAGATAAAGTTATCAAAACTATCTAAATCATTTTTTAAAATGTTCTAATTCATTACTGATAGGATAAATGTAGTTTGGAACAATTCTGAGGTACTACTAACTTTTTATCTACTGGATTTGCTAAAAATGACGAACATTGGAGGAGATGTAGGAAAAATGAGACAACTGGAGATTGTGGGAATATCCTTAGGTTGGGGGAATAGCTAAACAAATTGTTGCGTGTGATTGGGATGGAATACTATTCTGTTATAAGAAATGATGAACAGGATGATCTCAGTAAAAAAACTCACACAAGCAGATGCAATGGGAAATGTACTACAAAGTAACAATACTGAAGGATGATCAGCTATGAATAGCTTATCTTTTCTCGGCAAAGCTATGACTCCAGAAAACTCTGAAGGATGAATGATAAAGAGTAATATCTCATCCCAAAGATGTAGCTAATGTTGTCTGAATACAGATTGAAGCAAACTTTTTTTTAATGTATTTTTCATAAGGTTTTTCTTTTCTTGGGGGAGGGAGAGGCTATGTTTACTTTTATAACATCAGTAATGTGGAATTATTTTTTATGACTATACATATCTAACCTATATGAATTGGAGTGGGAGGGAGAAAATTCAGAACTCAAGGTTTTTAAGGTGAATGTTGAAATGTGTTTTTGC